>NC_052619.1:69970196-70262833 GCF_016545825.1 Eucalyptus grandis | reverse complement strand
TTCAATAGTCAAAAACCCAAAATTTGTATATTTATGATAAATATATTAAATTGGATTAATATCACAAAAATTACAAAAATTGTATAATTATGATAAACGGAGAGTAAAATCCAAAATCGCTACACCAATCAAATGTTATGTGTCATTTAACTTAGCAATTTAACAGTAAAATTTGTGAAAACTAATGAATATAAATTTATCACAGTTTTGAGGTTTTGGTGATAAAAAAATTAGTTTGGGGTAAATTTTTTGTAAGTGTATCAGTTTGGGATTTTTTAGGGCATTAACCCTTTATACGCATTTGTAAGTCTTAGATAAGAAAGATTCAATGTCAACATACAGCAACATTTTTCCGTCCTGCTGTACAACATTTTCTTAGATGCCCGGTCAAAGACGGGTTGTATGGGGGCGTTCATCGAAGAATTGCTACAGAAAATACTTTCTCAAGAAAACATTTTGCCATGGAAAAAAAGAGCGTCCACGCCTCTCCCAAGGCTCTGCTAATTCTCACCGGTGTGCTCAAGGCTAGTAAGGGAAAGGAATGGAAATTAATCCAACATATCAATGTTTAAACATTATGAAAGTTTTACGAATTTTGCATTAAAAAGCAGCTAAAATGCATGGGTCGGAAGATTTTGTTTAAACAAAAGGTATAAAATGAAAATCAAACTAGACCGCGGAGGGAAATTGAAGCCTCAATGCTGATTTGAATTAAGATGGAATGGAAGATAGAAATTATAACACATCTGAGCTGGGTACAAAATACAAATACTAATGTTCATCTGCTACAGAAAATTCAAGACTTGAGAGTGATTCTGAGCACACTGTGACTCAAAATTATTATAACATTACATGCATTGATGACTAGGAATTGCAATGAGATCCAAACTCGAGTTCATACAGTGGCGGCGGTCGGACATGGAGGAACCGAAATTTCAGTTGTTCCATCCAACATCATCACCACAGATTTCATCGAAGGACGAAGAGCCGGCTCGTCCTGAATGCACCAGAGGCTCACTTTCACCAGTTTCTCCAACAACCACTTATCGACTTCCTCGCCTAGGACCAACTTGTCCAGCTCTCCATCCCTGAAATGCCCGTATACCCAACTGGAAAGGACGATCTCCTCAGGAGTCGACGCGTTGACATCCATGTGCCTGCGACAGAATACGATCTCCAGGAGCATGATCCCATAGCTATAGACATCTGTCTTCACCGATATCGGGGTGCCCTTGTGCCATTCTGGCGCCATATAGCCTCTCGTCCCCCTGATGACTGTGAAAGTCCTGGTTTGATCTGGCATCAGTAGCTTGGCCAGCCCGAAGTCGGAGATTTTGACTGCCCAGAAGTCATCCATCAGGATGTTTTGGGGCTTAATGTCGCAGTGTATTATGGGCGTGTCGCACTCTTCGTGTAGGTAGAGGATTCCCCGGGCAATTTCCAAGGCGATTCTCATCCGCTCGTTCCAATCAGGATGCCTTTCAGATCGGAAGAGCAGATCTGCAAGGGAGCCGTTGCTCATGTATTCATAGACAAGTAACCTCTTGGATGCCTCAGCACAGAAGCCGAGCAACCGAACCAAGTGCCGGTGATTAGTGGTGCCGATGATGCTCATTTCCGCGCGGAACTCCCTTTCACCTTCGTTGAGCAGCTTCTCTAGTCTTTTGACAGCAACAACTCTTTTGCCCCTGTACAAGGTTCCTTTGTAGACTGCACCGAATGATCCCTTGCCCAACTCTTCCTTGAAGCCGTTTGTTGCTCTCTTCAGCTCCTTGTAAGAAAATGGCCTCAGAGCAAGTTCCTCCGTCAAGCCAAAATTTCCACTTTCCACTATCTTCTTGTACTCAAGTACTCGCAACTTGAAGGTGAAAAGACCAGCGACTGCGAGGGCGATGCACGAGCATGCCGTAAGTCCTACAGTCACCAAAAGTAGTTGGATTGTTTCTTTCTTGCTGTCAACTTTTTCCAGTACCAGTGAATTGGAGTTATTGGTGTTGGCAGCTTCAATGCCTTCTAGTCCCACCTTGAAAAATGCTCTGAATGATTTTTCAGGAACTGTCCAGGCATACATAAGAGGAAGCTTTTGTTTCATACAAGTTCCTTTTTTGAAGTCGTATAAAGCTACCTCACAATCGCAATCTTCCAAGCACGACATGTTGCAATCCGCTACTTCCATTGTCACCTGAAAATAGGGAGGGTCCTGCCAGTACACCTGATCGATGGATTTAAAGGTAAACGATGATGAGTTTTCTCTGGCGTCCCTGCACCATTCTTCCTTGAAGTTCCTCTCGCACCCACTAAACTGGTTTGTACTGTCAACATAATCCGTACCAGGAAAACACCGACATACAGGTTGCTCGTCCTCCATAGTACAGTAACTATTAAAGCCACATAAGCCCTTCACTCCGCACTTATTATCTGGTTGTGTCCACATTAAGGACACCACATCGTCACCATTTTCAGCGAACCTATGAGAATACAGTTGGAGTATTCCCCCCGAGTCCAGTATCAAACGGTAAATTGTCGAATTATGGTTCACAGAAGAGGTATCCAGATCTGATATAACTGCGTATTCTCCCGAGTTGTCTAGTAGAAGAAGTGCACCAGTGAAATTGAGATACAGGTGAAAGTGAACAGGCTGTACGTAACAACACGTATTTGAAGCCCAGTAAGCATCTATTCCAGATGTCAGAGTATCCTTAGGGTAGAGAACCAAGTTATTATCATATTGCATACGGAGACGAAACCTGCCTGTTGAATGATTAGTCCAAGACACGCTCGAATGTAATTCAGCACCAGTGGGTAAGGACTGGCCTCCAAGTAATGTATCAGTAGGAAAATTGAAACTTTGCCAGATGACCTCAGAATGCTGGTTATAGAGGATGAAATTCCCTGCATCGTCCATGGCTGCACATGAAGCACTATCTGACGAGTTAGCAATCAGTTCAGTCTCCCCAGGACCAATTTTAAGAACGAGCTGACCATCAGGGGTTAACTCCAGTGCAGCATTTGAGGACACTGGCGGATCGTCTCGATTTGCTGTCCACACAGTGGTGTTCTGTGATTTACGAACCATCCAAATCCCCACTTTAAACCCACCACCTTCCTGGTAGAAGCCGAATGCAAAGTGACCAGAAGGCGAGGTCCAGGAAGTGGGATGAGTTATGGGATGGATTGCTGAGTTTAAGCTTATCGAGCACTTTTCAGATCCAACTGCGGCGCAATACCCTGTAAGCAGAAAGATCAGTATGATGTATGAAGAAGCCATGGGCAGTATCTGTTAATAAAGTGGGAATTCACTTCAGGGTATGTGAGAGTTGTAAACAAGAGTCATAACTTCCTCCTCCTTTTAAATGTTGTATATTGAGAACTTTCTTGTGGCTTGCTTGCATGACTTTGGTGAGTCATGTTGACTGGCAAAGTCATTGCTTCTCGAAAAATCAAGGAAAATGAGAATCCAGCCAAGCATCTTTCACCCCTGTTGACTTGCAAGACTCCAACTGGTGTAATGTCAGACAGATACTTGTCACGGTCCATAATGATGTCTGGACTTGGAAATAAAAAACATAGCTGTCAAAATTACGTGAGGAAATACAACTAAAACTCTCGTCAGAGAATATAACCATATATTGCTGAAACTTCCGCAAAGACCTTGAATTATCTCATCAGGAAATAATCACGCCTACACATAAAAATAATATTGACCGATTTCCCCAGAAAAAACCTGTCCAGTTTGGTCTAAACAATACAAATGTCAGTGTTTCTGGAAAACGACTTCTGTTCTAGTCGAAAGGCATTGGCCCGAAATTATTCTACTGAGACTCGATGATAGTTTCCTTAGAAAATTGCTGTCCCAATCAATCTGCAAATGAGCCAGTAAACTATATTGAACATGTTGAGCTGTCCAGTAAAATCAATGCCCTTCTGTCCGTTCAGGTCCCTAACCTGAGTAAACAATATTTTAGCCAACAATATGAAAATTAATTTGATGAAGACTTCATCGGTGCGGAGATGCCAAATAATCCAACTGAGACTCAAACCGTCTCTACCCTAGCATATTGCCGACCCGACAGTAAAATTTAAGTAGACATGGCCAATTGCTCTACAGAATGAATACCTTCTACAGTTCCACACTTTCATAACCCAACTGAACATATTTTGACCAACAATGTCTAGATCAACAAAGATTTAAGTTTTATTGGAAAGCACTTGAAAAGGTCACCCAGTTATGTCATTCTCGCTCTTCAAATCTGTCATGCAGAAGTTTCAATTTTGATGAGTATGCTTGGTCAGTTTGTTGTCAAACTGTACCAGCTTGAGCTTGGATGAACAATAGTGTGTATCGGTAATGCCACCAAGATAAGTCATTATTCAGGAAGAATAAACTCTCTAAAGCAAGTGATCAGATTCTCTTTCCAAAGTTATACCCAGCTTCTTACCACCGAATCAGTTTTATCATTCCTGTCATCAGTAAGAAAGCAGCTAGAATCAAGCCAATCATACCAAGAGCTTGAACATATCAACGATTGTTAGCACACAGTTACACCTTGGATGTATTATTCAACACACGACAGTCATGCAAATATAGTTTGCTGATAAACCAACCAGTTATTTTTTAATGCAAAAAGAGATAACGAATGTATAAAACGGTGAGATTTAAGTTTTCAAGGACTTCTTTCAAAGTCTAAAAATCATACATCTCACTTCCGCGTTCAAAATAGCCTTCCACCAATGGAAGGAGAAGGCCATATTTCAGAAAAGGCACAATAACTTATACATATGATACAGACTAAAAGCAAACTGAGGACATTGTTATGAAGGGGGGGTCCGGCGTATCCTTGGTGCCTTCCAACATCAATATTACATCTTTGATTGAAGGGCGAAGACTTGGATCATCTTGAGTGCAAAGCAGTCCCACTTTCACCATCTTTTCCAGGCTTTTCATGTCCACTTGTGCATCATCCATAATAAGTTTTTTCAACTCTCCGGCAACATAACACTTTTGCACCCACGTGGAAAGAAGCACTTCATCTGCCGTTGGAGCATCAACCACGATGTTGCTTCGGCAGCACACGGTTTCCAATAGCACAACTCCAAAGCTATAAATATCAACCTTTGTGGACAATAAGGCATGCTTGTGCTGTTCAGGTGCCACACATGTTCTCTTACCTTTGATGTTATAGAGGATTCCTGTTTGATTTGGCATTAAAACCTTTGCTAACCTGAAATCTGAGATCTTTGCCGTCCATGATTCATCGATTAGAATATTTCGAGTCGAAATAGCACCATGAATTATTTGAAGATCACATTCTTCATGTAGATACAGGATTCCTCTTGCAACTTCCAATGCAATTCTCACTCTCTCTCTCCAGGCCAGCTGGTTTTCAACATTGAACAGAAGATTCGCCAGGGATCCATTTTTCAGGTATTCATAGACAAGAATTTTCCTAGAGTTTTCCTTGCAAAACCCGAGCAGCCGAACTAAGCTTTTGTGATGAGTACGTCCAACTGTAGTCATTTCTGCTCGAAACTCCTGTTCTCCTTCTTCCACTTCTCTTTCTAGCCTCTTCACTGCTACAGGCCTTTTACCGTCAGATATAGCCCCTTTGTACACCGTCCATAGGGAGCCCTTGTGAAGCTTTTCCCTGAACCCAGCAGTGGCTTTCTCAAGCTCGTTATATGAAAAAGATTGCAGGCTAAACTCTTGCGCTGGACCCAAAGTAGGAACTTTTGCCAGCCTTTCATACTTACGAACTTGGTGATGATACATCAAGAAGCTGAAGACTGCTATCAGGCAACACAGAACTGCAAAGGAACCCAAGCTGATTGATAAGAGCAAAATAAGCATCTTCTTTCCCTTGGTCACATGTTGATTGGGCTCCTCTGGTTTTCCAGGAGGGGCAGGCATTAATTTCTTGATCAAAACTGTGGAAGAATTATCTGGAGTTTTAGCTGCATACATGATGGGAAGCTTGTTTTTCTCACAGATATCATTGACGTGCAGAGCAGCTTCACAATGGCAGTCGTCTGAACAAGACCTGCTGCATTCTTCAAGGGAAAGTGGTATCACAGAATAAGGATGGCCCCCCATCGTAGTACTGTTCATTTGGACAATACTAAAAGACAAGGCAGATTCTTCAGCCCTGCAGAGTTGTTCGTAGTTAGACCTCCTGTAACAGCCGAGGAAATCATGACTTTCATCCACAAAATCAAACCCTGGGAAGCAATGACACCCTGCCTTTTCGTCTGTGACTTTGCAGAAGCTGTTTAATCCGCAAAAACCTTTTATATCACATGAGGAATTCTGTGCCAACCACTTTACCGACACATTTGAGTTCAAGGCATCACCATTAATGAAACTGTGCAAATAGAGCCTAAAATTTCCATCATAATCCAGCGTTGCTCGGTAAAGTAGAATGCTCTTCTGATCTGGATCTGAGCTATTAGCTTGAAGCGTTACAAGCCCACCCACAAAGAACAAGGCTACTCTATCCTGGAGCAATGTGTATGTGGCATTGATTTTTTCTTGGGTATTGGTGGACCAATATGCATCGGTATCAACATTAGTGGAATTAACGCCGTATGCAACGAGGTTGCTATCACCCTGCATTACAACATGAAATCGCCCGCTCGAGTGGTCTACTGGGGATTTGCTTGAAACCAATTCCTTATAATTTAACAGATGTTGATCAATTACAAGGGTGTCCGTTGGGGAATCAAAGCTTTGCCAATTTACATTAGACGGATCATACGGGAAATTGTAAATGACAAAATTACCAGAATCAAGCATCGAGGCTGAGTCTGCCGGCTTTTGCCATGAAATGATCGACTTGGCTTTTCCTCCCTGATAGGTTCGAACAATGAGTGTATAGGGGGTGAACTCAATAGAAGAACTAGAATCGACAAGAGGATCATCTCGATTGGCTGTCCAAATGACAGTTTTATTTGGATTACCAACAAGCCAGATTCCCACGGCATATTTGCCGCCTTCCTGATAAAACCCAAAGGCAAAGAGACCAGAAGGCGAAAGCCATGAAGTCTGGTTAGTTCCCGGAGAAAGTGAAGAATCAACAGGTATCCTTTCGGGGGAGGTATTAGAGGTCATTTGTTGGGCACCGACAGCCATGGAAAGCAATAATAGGAGGCAAGCAACTTGCAGAGAGGCCATCAGAGAGAGAGAGAGAGAGAGACAGAGACAGAGAGAGAGGGAGAGAAAGCAGAAAAGTTCTATATGAATCTTGAAAACCTGTTATCAGTTTTGTGATTAAGTAGAGAGTGAAGGAAGAACAAAACATCTGGGAAGGACACTGGAAGTAATACTTCACGAAAGAAGACTCGACTGCATTTCAACGAAAAACAAATTTCAGTTTTTGCCCACTACAATTTTCATTGGAGAGGAACTTTCTTGGTACTTTTCCAAGTCAATGGCTCTTCAATGTCCTCGAATGCGCAAATACATGTTTGTAAGTCTTTATACTAGGAAGATTCAATGTCAGCATACGGGAACATATCCTCCTTCTGTACAACGCTTGCTTAGAGGCCCTTGTGTCGGTCAAGCCAGGTCAACGACGGGGTGTCCAGCGGCATTCATGGAACAATTGCTATAGAACAGAAGATAGTTTCCGAAGAACATTTTGCAGTGTAATCGAATACTATGAGTGTAACAATTGGCTAACAAAATGGAAAATAAAAAAGAAAAAGGAAGGGGAGAGGCGGAGGTCACTTAATTAAAAGATGTCAAACAGTTGACAACCAAAAACGAAAAAAGAAAAGAAAAGAAGAGTTGAGGCGAAAGAAAAATAGAAGAAGAAAAGAACCAAGAACAAAGAGCGTGAAAACAAGCAGAAAAGATAAGAAGGGAGGGAGACAAGAAAGGGGTTCGTGCACTTAAGTTTCGAACGTCCTGACAAGTCGGATTAATTTCAATTCACAAGCCCGGTAAGAATTGAAGTCATTCGTCTGTCTAATCGGATAAATTTTCCTAGTTTAGCCATAAATTCAAAAGTACGTAAATTTTCAAAAACCGGTTCGATTTAGGAGTTATTTAGCTATGAAATGATATAACAATAAAATTCTAGAGTGTCATGAAATCGTGGGATATTACAAAAGTTAATTTAGTCTCACAAATTGGTCGAAATGAATTTTTAAAGTTTAGCGCACAAGTTACGTGGAACTAACAACAATGAATATGAGCATTTCGTGGGTGCATAGGGATTGTTTGCAAAGCTGAAGTAACCTACATTATTTGGTTTCGCAACCTAGGTGACCAGTGTTTATCTCTCCTATGAATTTGTAAGCTTGTGTCTTAAAAGTGATAAGGATTCGATATATTATTAAAGAGCATATTTGCTACATAAAATTTAGATCAAACTTTTATTAATGTTGGTTATTTGTGAATGGTAAAATCGTTCTATGAAGTCAATGTGAAAAAGGTCCTATGCACTATAGTGAATGTATGAAATGAATTCTAAAACAATTTGAAAAATAAATTACGAAAGAATTGACTTAAGAATTGTTATTAGTTTTGCTTATGAAACAAATTTATGAAAATGTTCAATGTAGTTCTTCCACTAATTTAAGATCATGAACAATATTGAATAATTTTATAGTCTAGGGACTAAATTGAACATATATTAAAAATTCATGAACTATATTGAACAAATTAAAAGTTAAGAGATCACATTGCACAATAAGCTAAAGTTTAGGGGATCGCATTACACATTTAGACAAAGTTTAAGTAACATTTGTGTCATCTTCTAAATAAAATAATATAAACCATTTTGTCCTTAGTTGGGCCCTTGTTATCTTTTCCTTTTTGGCTTCGAAAGGAGGGTTCACCGCTCTACGAGGCCCCATTAATTCTCGCCAGTGTAATCGAGGCTAGTAGAGAAAGGAATGGAAGTAATAGTATTATGATTCAAAAGGTCGTCTTTTTATGTATATTCAAAACTGAAAGACCAAATAGGGGCATAAATTTAAGAAAGAATGGCATACACGAAAAATAGGAAAAAGCAACTGTTTGTTAACCAGCTCAAATGGCTTGAACCCCTTAATACCTGAAATTAGCTGGGGGAAAGTGATGCAATATCCAGTGGAATCTTTTTTTTTTATTTAAGGATCAATATAACCAAAAACTCTAAATTTGTACACTTATGCCACATTTACTCCAACCTAATATACCCACGCCACATTTATCTCAAACTAATCTGTATCACAAAAAACCTCAAACGGATACACTCAAATCACATTTACCCCAAATCAATATACATGCGTCATATTTATCCCAAATTATGGTAAATCTAGGATTTGAGGGGTAAATGTGATAAGAGTGCACCGGTTTTAGATAAATGTTATACGAGTTTATTAGTTTGAGATTTTTTATAATATAAAAATTAATTTTGATAGGTGTATTAATTTGGAGTTTTCAGTGGCATTAATCCTTAATTTTATTAGAATCCCGCTTCAAATGCACCTTAAGTTTTCTTCAACACGAAATATCATAAACTTTCACTACAAAAAAAGTATTGACGCGTAAATTCATATACATATTTTCTTATAATCTTTAAAATCTAATTTACATATCAAATTTTGATGGAAAAACTATAGGTTTGAGACATCTTAATAGTAATGTATGAAATCATCCAAAATTCCTTTCATAATTTTAGCACTTCAAATTTCTCGAGAAGTTTAGAGGTCCAGAGAAGTTGCTTACAGCTTGCATGGACGACTTTGCGAGGTCGTCTTTGACTTGCCGTCTCCTCTCCCGCTCCCTGCACACGGACCGACCGAATGTCTTCCAGTCTCCCCATGTGCACGAAAAGGAAGAAAAATCAGCACCACGAAGATCGTTCAATATCCTGCCCCACGCGGGGAGAAAAATGCTTGCAAGGAAAACCTACAAGTGATTTGACAGTCAGACCCAAATTGACCCATTTTAATATAATACAGATTGAACGAGTCAATGTCTATAAAATTGGGTTGTTCCCCTCCTTGAATGTCTTCTAGTCTCCACATGTACAAGAAAAGAAAGAAAAACCAGTACCACAAAGATCGTTCAATATCCTGCCCCACGCGTTAAAGAAATGCTTGCAAGGAAAACCTATAAGGGATTTGAAAGTCGATCCAAATTGACCAATTTTAATATAATGCAGATTTAAGGGGTCAAAGTCTATAAAATTGAGTTGTTTCCCTGACTACAATTTTTACTGGGGAGGAATTAACCTTATCTTTTTCGGTGCTCTTCCAAGTCAATGCAGAAGTCCTTAAATTTAAAATACGCGATTGTAAGTCTTACATTAGAAAGATTCAATGTCAGCATACAGCAACATGTTTCGGTCCTGCTGTACAACATTTTCTTAGATGCCTGGTCAAAGACGGCTTGTATGGGGGCGTTCATCGAAGAATTGCTACAGAAAATACTTTCTCGAGAAAAGATTTTGCCATGCAACAAAAGAGCGTCCACGCCTCTCCCAAGGCTCCGCTAATTCTCACCGGTATGCTCAAGGCTATTAGGGGAAAGGAATGGAAATTAATGCACTATATATGAATTAATCCAACATATAAACGTTTAAACATTATGAAAGTTTTACGAATTTTGCATTTAAAAGCAGCTAAAATGCATGAGTCGGAAGATTTTGTTTAAAGAAAAAGTATAAAATGAAAATCAATCTAGACCGGCAAAGGAAATCTTAAGCCTCAATGCTGATTTGAATTAAGATGGAATGGAAGATGGAAATTACTAACACGTCTAAACTAGGTACAAAATACAAATACTAATGTTCATCTGCTACACAAAATTCAAGACTCGAGAGTGATTCTGAGCACACTGTGACTTAAAATTATTGCAACATTACATGCATTGATGACTAGGATTGCAATGAGATCTGAACTCGAGTTCATACAGTGGTGGCGGCGGTCGGACATGGAGGAACCGAAATTTCAGTTGTTCCGTCCAACATCATCACCACGGATTTCATCAAAGGACGAAGAGCCGGCTCATCCTGAATTCCACAGAGGCTCACTTTCACCAGTTTCTTCAACAACCACTTATCGACTTCCTCGCCTAGGACCAACTTGTCCAGCTCTCCATCCCTGAAATGCCTGTATGCCCAACTGGAAAGGACGATCTCCTCAGAAGTCGATGCGTTGACATCCATGTGCCTGCGACAGAATACGATCTCCAGGAGCATGATCCCATAGCTATAGACATCTGTCTTCACCGATATCGGGGTGCCCTTGTGCCATTCTGGCGCCATATAGCCTCTCGTCCCTCTGATGACTGAAGGTCCTGGTTTGATTCGGCATCAGGAGCTTTGCTAGCCCGAAATCAGAGATTTTGGCTGTCCAAAAGTCGTCCATCAGGATGTTTTGGGGCTTAATGTCGCAGTGTATGATGGGCATGTTGCACTCTTCGTGTAGGTAGAGGATTCCCCGGGCAGTTTCCAAGGCGATTCTCATCCGCTCGTTCCAATCAGGACGCCTTTCAGATTCGCAAGGGAGCCATTGCTCATAAATTCTAGACAAGTAACCTTGTGGATGCCTCAGCACAGAAGCCGAGCAACCGAACTAAGTGCTGGTGATTAGTCGCGCCAATGACACGCGTTTCTGCGTGCAACTCCCTTTCACCTTCGTTGAGCAGCTTCTCTAGTCTCTTGACAGCAACAACTCTTTTGCCCCTGTACAAGGTTCCTTTGTAGAATGCACCGAAAGATCCCTTGCCCAACTCTTCATTGAAGCCGTTTGTTGCTCTCTTCAGCTCCTTGTAAGAAAATGGTCTTAGAGTAAGTTCCTCTGTCAAGCCAAAATTGTCACTTTCTGTGAAAATACTAGAGCACCTAGAGGGGGTGAATAGGTGCGAAAACAAATTTTACAGAGTAAAGATTATAATTTTACTTTTAAACCGACTCTGTTTAGCAATAGATTATGAAAATGAAATTAGACTCTAACAAACAAATATTGTTGCGATCAAAGTAAAGAGCTTAGGGAAGAGAATAAGAACACAGGGTTTATAGTGGTTCAGCTTGATCCAAGCCTACGTCCATTCTTCCGCACTGACAGCCCACCGGCTGGATTTCACTAAGAATCAAAAGAGTTGTTACAGTATAGCACTTCCTTGATTCCACAGTATAAAGACTCTGCTACACTTTCTCAAGGTCTCACAGTAATATAAACGCTCTTTTGAGTACAAATTTTCGCTCAACAATTGAATTTGACAAAGAACAAGGAGTTTTAGTCTTTAGAATTCTTCTATCACGCACACACTCAAATAACTGAAACGACTTCCTTATATACTCCTCCATGTCTTCATACCTGTTGGTACTTACCAAATGAGTTCTTCCAATCTACCCGTTGGAAAGAATCAATTAGGGAGATTTCAAGTTATTTAAAGAATATGATAATAGTCCACCAATCATGCTCGCCCATACAATCAGGATCTAGGTTTCCATAAGTAGAACCTTCCAAGTATGCTTCGTCAATCAACGGATCTAAATTACCCGAATTGAAATTAAACGAATAACAGATTCCAAGATGCTATCTCCAACTGAGAGATCTTCTTCAGTTGATAGAATTAAATCCTTAACAAGATACTCAATTCTGGATAAGTCTTCTTCGACGGTCTAGAAACTGTCAATGAGGATAGACTCTGAATCTTGAGTCTGGCGGTTTGACGATCTTCAGACTTTGACTAAAGAGTTTGCAAGTCTTCAGACTAGATTGATGGAAACGTTTTGTCAGCTTCAAAACACGCAATGAAGTTTTCTCCAACAATCTCCCCCTTTTTGATGGTGATAAAACTTTCCCGTAGATTTGGATATTTTTGACCTACAAAATAGTACTCAAGCAAACATGGATATCTCATAAAAATAATTGACTTAGTAAAGACAACATTGAATCTGCATTCACAGGAAAAAAGTTAGTCTTGTAAATAAACAACTATCTTTGCCACGAAATACCAATAGTGCTTAGAATAACCAAACGATCAGACAAACTAAACCAAATCCAGTTACAACCAAACAAACCAAACAAAAGTCATTCAAAAAGTAAACCAAACAAAAGTCAAGTTTCAAATCTGCACCATCTCTCCTCCTTTTTGTCAACATTAAAAAGGTAGGATAAAAAGATAATGGAATCATGGTTGCCTAGGAACACAAATGAGCTGGAAATCTCCCATTGACTGGACAATCCCTTCCAACTTCTTCAAATTCTCCTTCAGTTGAGCCACATCTTCACCCTTGGCATTTGCTTGAACTTGAAGAGCAAGGGCGTTAACTTGATCATGCAAGGAAACTGAAGAGGCTTGACCTGCATTCTGCAAGTTCTGAACTTCGCATCCTAGGGCATAAATTTGTCCTCGCATCTCCATAAGAACATTAAGAATTCTACGAAGGTCTCTTGAATTTTTAGTCGAGTACTAGCTTTTGCATGATCGGTAGGAGTATTTGCAGATGAAGGCAAGCCAGCATGATCACTCAGATTTGGCGATGAAACCTCATGGCCTTCCTCAGGGAATTGAGAAGCATAGATGTCTTTTGGATCTACAGGTGAGCGACTAACACCCTCATTAGTAACAACAGTTGAAGATGTACCTCTTTTCTCAAAGAATTCCCCCTATTTCAATGCCCTCGGGAGGTGAGTAGTACGCTTCATGCTCGTTTCCGCCTATTCACCACCGCCTTCTTCTTCTTCTTCCGCAATTCTTTCTTCCTCTGCTTCTTTTTGCATTGATTCTCTCTCTTCACTCTTTTCCTCTTCTTCATCTCTATCTTGACTCTCTCTCCCCTCAATCTCTGGAACAACACTTTGAAGATTTCTCAGTGCAAGAGCAGAAATGGTAACATCATCCTCATCATCTTCATCTTCCAGAATGAGTGCTCTTCTTTTCTTGGATGGAGCTATCATGGGCTCCTTTCCTTTTCGCTTTGCCACTGAAGAACTTTGATGTGATTTGACAGGGGTTTTCCCTTTCAATCGCTCCAAAGCTTTGTCCAACTCTTTCAAACGCATTTTGGAAATCATTTTCAGTTCCACTACCATTTGATCACATGATCGAACACATAAGATCCTGGGAAGCTGAATATTAAAATGTCTGAAAAGCTTTGTAACAAGCCCTGAGTAAGGAAGTTGCCCTCTGTCTTTCGCCATCATTATGTACATGTGAAACATGATTGTGTGAGGTAGAGAGAATTTCTTGCCAATGTTGATGGCATACATCAACTTTGCTTCTGAGTTGGAGACATCTATTTTCGAGGTTGACTTGGGTCTGAGGCAATTGATCACAATCTTTTGAAGCAAAATGTTAGAGGCATTCATTCTCAAGTACAAAATTCTTCCTTCAACCATTCCATCCCGAACAAGTTCTACTGTCGCACGACCAACAGACACACTAATCGATTGGAAAGCCCCTCACTCCACTCTAATCACAGCCGCCAATGTGTCCATGTCAACAACATAGTCCTGGTCTCGAATACTAAATGAAAATTTATTCGCATCCAAGAAACTGAGATTAGAATAGAAGTAAGCAGTAAGTTCTGGATATGCCTCAGTAATCTCGGAACAAAATTGCTCAAGTTGAAGTTTAGGGAATTGCTCTCTCAGTTTCACATTCACAGAATCAAGAAAATCAAAGTCTACACTCATTGGATTGATCACCCCTCTTTTTAGCAACTTAGAGTAAAGTTGCCTGTGTTCATCCAAGCGAAACAAGTCTATCATTTTGCTTTGAACATTCACTGCAATACCCATGTTGGAAAAAACTTTCTTGAGTGTTTTGAAGTTGACAAAATGTTTCCATCAGTCTAGTCTGAAGACTTGCAGACTCTTCCATCAAAGTTTGAAGACCTCCGGACTGTTAGACTCAAGACTCAAAGTCTATTCTCATTGACAGTTTTTAGACTGTTGAAGAATGCTTAACCCAAACTGAGTATTTTGTTAAGGATTTGATTCTATCGACTGAAGAAAATCTCTTGGCTGGATATAGCATGATAGAATCCATTATTCAAATTGAAATTGATTCAAGGATTTTGGATCCGTTGATTGGCAAAGTATACTTGGAAGGTTTTACTTATGGAAACCTAGATCCCGATTGTATGGGCGAGTAGGATTGGTGGGCTATCGACATATTCCTTAAATAACTCGAAATCTCACTAATTGATTCTGTCCAACGGGTAGATTAGAAGAACTCCTTTGGTAAGTGCCAACGGGTGTGATGGCATGAAGGAGTATATAAGGAAGACGTTCCAATTATTCGAGTGTGTGCGCGATAGAAGAATTCCAAAGTCCGAAGCTCATTGTTCCTAGTCAATTCAATTGTTGAGCGAAATCTTGAATTCAAAATTGAGTTTTTATCTTTGTGAGACCTTGAGGAAGTGTAGCAGAGTCTCTACAATATGGAATTAAGGAAGAAGCTATATTGAAAAAACTCTTTTGATTCATAGTGAAATCTAGCCAGTGGGCTATCAGTACGGAAGAGTGGACGTAGGCTTGGATTAAGTCGAATTACTATAAACCCTTGTCATCTCAAGATGGTATCCCCGGGGAAAAGGCTTATGTAAAGGCAGCAAATTTTGTTGAACAAACAAGTGGTTCCACTAAGACGGTTATATCATTTACCAGAGAGAAACGAGCAATCGCAGATTGCAACAAATTCCTTGTGAATGCATACAAACGAAGTGTCCACCAAAGCCTACTAAATCTTGGAGGAGTCATGCTTATCATTTTTTTAGTGTTTTTTCTTTGGCAATATGGTACAACATGAAGTTGATGTTAGACAAGAGATATAATAGGAATGCAGTGACTAATGTGATCATGGCAACATTGATTGGTTCCATGTCTCTTAGTCAGGCTTCTTCATGCATCGGTGCATTTGCTATTGGTTGAGCTGCTGTATAGAAGATGTTCGAGACCATTCGCGGGAAGCCGGAGATCGATCCTTTTGACACTAAGGGAAAGAAACTAGATCAATTCAATGAGATATTAAGTTGGCGGATGTTTGTTTCGATTACGCAGCTAGGCCCAATGAGCAAACATTCAATGGGTTCTCTCTTGGCATCCCGAGTGGTACGACTGCCACTCTAGTGGGACAAAACGGAAGTAGGACGTCCATAGTGATCAGTTTGTTAAAGAGATTCTATGACCCCCAAGCCAATGAAGTACTTATCAATCGTATTAACTTTAAAGAGTTTCAGCTTAAAAGGATCAAGAGCAAACTCGGGCTTGTTAATTAGAAGCCTATGTTATTCGTGTGTAGCATCAAGGACAATATTGTATATGGAAAAGGGAGGCACCATATTTGAGATCAAAGCTAATGTAGAACTTGCAAATGGCATGCCTACGAGATAAGGTCGGTTGCTACCTTGTCATGGATTTTCTATGTAAGGAGAAGAAATAAAGAAGTGAGGGAGATGCTGTAGAAAATGGTAAGGGCGGTAAATTATTACCAAACCAAGATTACTTATGATCGTTTGGTCAATGTGCTTGCCAAACATGGTCATGGAGACGAGGCTCTTGAATTTTGAGTGTGGCATCCCAAAATTCAATGTCAAGCCATAAGGTGTGTTAAAGTCCTTAATTAGGTGATAAAATTTCTAAGATTTATGCTTTAGCCATTAGTCTTTTTTTTTTAGAATAGATGATGTGTGCATATGTTTGTGAAGAATTTAAATTTGATAGATTATGATAATAATCTATGCTTGGCCATGCACTTTATAAATTAAATTTCAATAAACAAAATGTCACAAGACTTTGGCCATGTTGGAAATTAAAATTTAAAAATATTTATAGAAGAAATTCAAAAAAAAAGGAGGAAAAAGTTAATTTTTGGGATGGGCCTTAGGCCCATTGGCCGAAGCCTTGATGGGCCAAGTTAGTCGGCCCAATTAGGCCCACTAAAGGGGGCTGTCGCCGGCCCAAGAAGAGGAAGCCCAAGCCCAAAAGCCCAAGGCCCATGATGCATGCAATAGGACAAGTGGCAAGAAGAAGGGCATGCATTGGCTAGTTATGAGGCAAAGCAATCATTACAAATGATGAGCTCTAGGGGGGAATAAAAGGGAAGAGAGAGAGAGGAGTGGCCGGTCCGCCCAAGAGAGTGAGAGAGAGAGATTGTGCGAGAGAGAGGGAGAGCGGCCGAGAGGGAGGAGGAGCCGAGGAGGAGCCGTCGCCGTCCGACCGCCGTGCTCGCCGCCGTGTGCCGCCGATTCGTGTAGTCTAGAGGCAAGTGGGAGTCCTCTAGCTTCTCTTGCATGCTTGAATGTTGTTTGCATGTTAAATTTTGGGTGTTTAAGTGAGAAAAATCGAGGTGTGGTTGGCTTATACTTGAATAGCATGACTGTTCTTGCTCGGATCTTGTGAGTCAGAATGTTGTTTGAGCTTGAATGTGTGTTTAGAGTCCGATTTTGGCTTCGATTTCTTCATGAGAGTTGTAGCTAACATCTTGAAATACAACATAATGAACTTTCGTGGAAAATGATGGAGATTTGAGGGGTTAAATTCTCATCCTACGGAGACCCCAGATCTGGAAAGATTTTACTGACCTTTGATTGGATTTGTGGTTGCAAGTTTGTTTGTGTTGAGAATCTCACTTCGATTTCTTCATGAAAGTTGTAGGAGACATCTTAAAATATAACATACTCAAATTTTAAGTGAAATGAACAATTATAGCCTAGTAAATCAACTAGATCTTGAAGACGATGATTTTTGGTGATGTATTCCGAGACACCCGAGACTTCAAGGACCTAAATGATGACTATATTCTGGTTATTTGACCTATATCCCTTCGTGAAACTTGTAAAGGACATCTTGGTAAATATCATATACAAATTTCAGAGAAAACGAAAGAGAATAGGTAGGTGAAATCTCAATATTTCCGAGATGTGTACACTGGACGATGTGGTAATGGATCCAGAAGCTTCGTGGGACTGTAGAAATTTATCTAAAAAGAATCTGGCTTGGAGTTCTTCATGAAAGATGTACGAAAATGTCTTGGATATAACTCTGTAAAATTTCGTAACTTTTGGAGGCCGTATGGATATTTTAGTCGAATTTCTTCGGAAACCGTGCATTCTGGTTTCTTCCGAAAATCATATGATGTTTTGTGAAAATTGTGAGATTGTGTAAAATTCTATTTGGCCATGTATTTTGTATGTAATTATCATCCTATTGGCTTGTTTGATAATTTCTTTAATTTTTATAATTTTGGGAATTTATAGATATTAAATTTAATATTTATGAAAATGGCAAAAGTTGAAATTTAAAAAATAAATAAATAAAATAAGATGGATTATTTTATTGGCCACAAATTCCATTAAATTTATAAATAATTATACATTGTTGCATGTATGATAAGGTCTTGGTTTGTGCATGACATTTAATTGAGATGCATGTGTGAATTCTATGCCAAGTATGACTTGTTTGATGTCACGTCATATGCCATGCTAAATTAAGACTGAAATTGGTAAACATGGATAATGGTAAACGAGGAGGTGGTTGTGGTGGAGGCTGAGGCCGGAATGTATAGAGATGCATTGCCGGATTTCCCTAGGAGATTCAGGATGCCCGGAATGTGGGGGGCCGGAAGCCCTGTCGGAAGTTTCTGCCCGAAGGGAATGCCTCGTGATGCCAGGATTGGGGTGCGGGATGCCCGGGAGTGTAAATGCCGGAAGCCCTGTCGGAGGTTTCTACCCGAAGGGAATGCCTCGTGATGCCAGTTGGGATACGAGATGCCCGGAATGTGGGGGGCCGGATGCCCGGTGGCCTGGGATGGCTGAATGCCGAAAGCCTCGGAGGTCTTTGCCCGAGGGGATGATGAAATTGATGAATTGAGGAATGGGTGATGTGGTGATCAAATTAAAAGCTAAAAGTGGAAATTAAACCATGGCGTGATATGCATGATGATATATGATATGCATGATGATATGCATGATGATGATGATGATGATGATGATGATGATGATGATATGTGATGTGAAATAATGATGATCACCCATGGCATGACATGCATGATGATATACACGATGATGATAATGATGATGATATATCATATGGCACGGTGACATGTGTAATGTGATGATGCCATGATGATGATGACATGTGTAATGTGATAATGTCATGATGATGATGACATGCATGATACGATGATGATACACATGTATGTGTTATAAATTGATATGATGATGCATGATAGTATGCGCATGGTTTCAAGGTAAGTAACGCCTGCAATGCATGTATGATTTGCATGATGCATTGAGTTGTTATTGGATTCCTTATTTGCTGAGTGGTTGTACTCACCCCTTTTGGGGACCAACATTTCAGATTAGTAGTATGCCGCTTCCTGCCGTCGCGCGGGGTGCATTTTATGGGTTACCGTCTGACGTCGAGGTAGAGTGTGAGGAGTTCAGCTGTCCTTCTGTGTCTGGACTGACATATATACGTGTGCGTTGTTTTGTCTCATACGACATAGGCCTGGCTGGGGGCCCGATTGTCCAGGAGTTTGTCTCTGTCCACGTTCGTCGTGATGGGGTGATGAGAGGGATGCTGCCACCGCCGCTGCCTGACGCACCGGATTGGGTGTGAGACCTATGCGTGACAAGTAGGGCTGTTTCTTTTTGGGATAGTTAGCCGACACTTATGATGGGGGTTGTGCACATGTGATGTAGAGGGTCGAGGGTTCTTTTTGAGGTTTTAGGCTAGACATGGCTGAGTCCTAGCTTTTCCTTTTTGATGTACCGACCCAAAAGTAGTCCCATCTTGAAAATATATGTAAATAAAGTGTCGTGACTTGTCTATAAAAATTATGGTGATTAGTGGTGTGTATTGGTATCATGGTTGGTAGGGGGAGAGATGGTGATGCTTTAATTTGCTTCCGCTAGTGAGTCGCGCTGGGACCGCTTTAAAAAAAAATGCCTGTGAATAACGACGCTTCTTCTAAGTGTAGAACAAAAGGGTTGAAAGATGTAACATCGGTGCTTGTGGCGACCTGCAAAGGGTTCGGGGTGCTACATTGATGGAAGCAAAACGGAGAGGTTTCCAATTGGCAAAGTGGAATATAGTGCCATAGTTCATTCATTTTGTAAGGAGGGGAATCTAGCAAGGCAAAAGAAATAGTGAACGAGATGTCCTTGAAGGGTTGTATCCCAAATGTGTGACATATACCATTATTATCATTGGGTTTTGTCGAGTAAGTAAAGTGGATCAAGCTAGAAAGCTGCTTAAGTAGATGGAAAGGTATAGCTGCAAACTAAACAGTCTACCTTGCATAGCCTTGTTAAGTGGGCTTGGTAGAAGTGGTAAGCTTTCAGAAGCTAGAAAAAAAAAAAAGGAAAGAAAGAAAGAAATGGGGAATTACAAGGCGATGAAAGAGCTTATGCAATTCGGTATCAATCTAGCATGGTTAGAGAAACCATATTTCTACATCATTGATCCTCTTTTTCAAACTCGGCGTTTGAGTTTTTAGTGTACAACAAACTGTTTTATACCAAAGGACCATACATTCATGAAGCGAAAAGTGTGAAGTCAGATTGGCTAATGAAGTATAATGTCTAATTTTCTTCACTTGTCACGGCTTCTAGACTTTATCATGATCCCAAAGCTAACCAAGTTCTCTGTTGGGTGGTCTCTACCTTTGGCTGGCACCTTTGAGAGCATACCTATGGCACCTGATATTTCTACTTGATGAACCCTTCTTGTTTTTTTTTGTAGAAAGCACAATGACATTGAAAATGGGGGAGGATAGGAAGAAAACTCGGTGAGCTTCAGCTAGACCATGATGGTTTCCACGTGTTATTATCAACCCTATATGCTTCCAAAGGAAATTCAGATAATGTGCTTGAAATTAGATGAATTATGGAGCAGCATGAAGTGAACACAAACACAAAAAGAGAGAAAGAAAAAGGCCCAAGTTGTAGCAGGATTGAAGCATGGAGTAATTCATGAATTTCTAGTTGGTGATGAGATGCATCCTCAATGAAAAGATAACAAGAATATATGTGAAGATTCAATAGCGAAATCATATCGAGAGAGGGTCACTTGGGAATTCGAGGAAGAGGTCGACAGAATACTCTCACTTGTTTGGTAATGAATGTATATCTAAATTTCGAGGACGAAATTTTTTAAAGGATGAGAGAATGTAAAATATGGGTTTTGACCCAGTCAAAAAATAAAATAAAATAAAAAGGAGAAAGAAGGAGAGAGGAATCGAGAGTTTTCGGGAGAGGGAAAAGAGAAGAGAGAGAGAGAGAGAGAGGAAGAAAAGCCAGAGATAAAAGAAAAAGGAAAAAGAAAAGAAAAGGGAGAGATAAAAGGGAAAGAGAGAAAGAAAAGGAGGAGAGAGAGAAATGGAGAGCAAAGAGCTCTCGCTCAAAGAAAGGAAGAGGCAGAGAAGAAGGAGAAATAGAAGAAGAAAAAGGGTTTTGTGTGTTCTCGTCATGGGAGCCTTGCCAAGCCACATTAACTACGTAACGCAACGCCCGGTAAGCGCTCGTGCTCCCCCTTCGTTCAATCGGAGTAATTTCGGACCTAGGGCTTGAAATTCGGAATTTTGGAAGAATCAAGCAGCGAAGTATGATTTTGAGTCGTTAAGCTGCATATTTTTATAGAAATGGTACTTTGGGATGTTGTGAAGCTATAGCATCTTACGGATCGTGATTTGAGCTTGCGGTTTGTCCGGAACGGAATTTTGAATTCGGAGGCGCATGCTGGTACTGTAGCGAACAGTAAGCTTCGAGCTTCTTTTTTTTTGTTTTTTGTTTTTGTTTTCGGTACTGTTTTGGGGTGGCTGAATTGGGATTGTTGTTGTACGTTAAGAGAGCTTTCTAAAGACTGTAAGACGGCTTGAAACGGAATTTTGTGGAGGAAGTTATGGCGCAACAAAGTTGGCACATGGGCTGCGCCTTGTGGGAAATTGATGGGTTTTTGATAAATGCGAGTTTTCGTGGTGCATAGGTGTCGTTTTATCGACAAATAGGCTTAGTATAGATGAGTCGTTATGCGAATATCCTTTTTACTCATCATTTTGATAATATTTTTCCGTTAATTATTAGGGATTCGAGTGTGTTGGTTCGAGTGAGCGTCGTAGTTGATTTTCGACTTCCCAGGTGAGTGGTGCTATCTCTTCTAAGAATTTATAAGCTCATGTTTTTAAAATGATAAATGATTGATATTGTATGAGTCATGAATAAACATATTTGTTACATAAAATTTGGATCGGGCATTTACTGCGTTTTGATATTTAAGAATAGTGTGAGAATTTTTGGTGGAAATATATGTTCTGTTTGATTAATGAAGTTGAAAAATATTACATGTTTTGGATTTATCAAAACCATTTCACAAAAAGCTCTACTTTGAGATGATTTATGGAAGGTTATATAGATATTGATATGTGATGAACTTTTTGAAATGTATTTGATTTGAAATTGATTTATGAGACGGGTCTTGAAATTTTTTGAAAATGTTTTATGAAAAGTATTTATGGCGGATAAGTTGGGTTGCGAATCTTTTGGGGATATATGAAATGATTTATGGATTTGGTTCGAGCCGGCAAGCTCAGGATCAAGCTGCCGTTGTTGTCGCTATCACTACCGCTGTTGTCGCTTCACCTGCTGAGATCCAGAGTGGAGATGTGATTCGGGAGCGAGTCATTGCATTCAAGCCGAGGTATAGATCCAGTTCAGGCAAAAATGGAAATCGGTCAGGGAAAAGACCGAGGTCGAGAGAAAAGTATTCTATTCCACTCACGAGAAAGGGTGGGGTAGTCAAGTCAGCACCAAGTCAAATAGATCAGGTTGTTTTCGGACGTGATGATGGAGATTGGTCTTATGTCCTTCCTAGGATGCGAAATTTTTTGGAGTATAGCCAACAAGGATATCTGGTCGAGAATGGTCCTAGCAGACTAATGGGGCAACCAAAAAGAATGCATGCTTTCACCTGACACACCAGATAGGTGTCGGAATGGTAGAAGGAAGCATGTATAAATCCAATGTTCCGAGTATGACTAGAACCTGTTGTGATGATGATCAGCATGGTCATCAGGTGAAGGACTGTCAGTGGAAGTCTAAGGTAGCATAGACATCGCCACTACGGCCAGAACGCCACTAGGATGGTGAAAAGAATGGGAGTAGAATGGACCTTGCATCGATCAGAGAAAGAATCTGTTGGAAGTGATTTTATCAGAGCAGCGCAGCATAGTTTTGTGTTGAATTGGTAGAACTTAAATTGTTGAAGTAAAAGTGAAAGAGAGGAGAATCACTAGCAATAGTTGTGCTTGACTAGTTGCTGAGGTGTGAGTTTGATGCCACATGAATAGTGTAAGTTCATGGAGCATCTTGTGATAATGAAATATGGTCATTACGAGTTTACAGTGATGTCGTTTAGATTGACGAATGCTCCAGCTGCATTCATGGATATGATGTACAGAGTGTTCAAGGAATATCTAGATTAGTTTGTGATCGTGTTCATTGATGACATCTTGGTCTATTCGAGAAGTGATGAAGATCATGAGAATTATCTGAGAGTAGTACTCCAGACCTTAAGGACTCATCAGCTGTATGCTAAGTTTAGCAAATGCAAGTTTTGGTTGACTCGTGTTGCGTTCTTAAGTCATGTGATTTCCGGAGAAGGAATCTCCGTCGACCCGAGCAAGATAGAAGCCGTGATCAAGTGGCCGAGACCGACAACAGTGTTAGAAATCAAAAGTTTTCTGAGATTAGCAAGTTATTACAGACGGTTTGTGGAAGGTTTCTCAGTGTTAGCATTGCCCTTGACAAAGCTCATGAAGAAAAACGAGAAATTTGTATGGTCAGACAAGTGCAAGCGTAGTTTCCAAGAGTTGAAGGAAAAGCTGACTACCGCACCTGTACTAACGATTCCATCTGGTCCTAGAGGATTCGAGATCTATAGTGATGCGTCATTTAGGGGATTGGGTTGCGTGCTGATGCAACATGGCAAAGTTGTTGCATACGCTTCCCGGCAGTTGAGACCTCATGAATTGAATTATCCGATGTATGACTTAGCCATCATATTTGCGTTGAAGATTTGGAGGCACTACTTGTGCAGAGAAAAGTTTCAGATCTTCACGGACCATCAGAGTCTCAAGTATTTGTTCTCTCAAAAAAAGTTGAACATGAGACAGTGCCGATGGATGGAATTGCTAAAGGATTACGACTGTGATATTCTATATCACCCGGGAAAGGCGAACGAGGTCGCCAACGCATTGAGTCAGAAGTCTTCAGTGGCACGGATCTTGGTTAAGGAGTGGAACTTAATCGAGAGAACTCGAGATTCGGAATTCAAATTTGAGGTAGGCCACCTTTCAAGTTTTATGGCCACCTTCAGAATTGAGCCGGATGTCCAAGTCAGAATCAAGCAACTTCAACCGACAGATCTAGACGTACAGAGAATTCTTCCAGAGGATACCGATAAAAGAAAGGCTGATTTTCAAGTTTCTGATGATGGAGTACTGAGACTTCGTGGACGTTTGGTTGTACCTGACGATGTAGAGCTAGGAGAAGAGATTTTATCTGAAGCACATCGTAGCAGCTATAACATTCATCCTGGAAGTACTAAAATGTATCAGAATCTGCGTCAACACTACTGGTGGTCAGGTATGAAGGCGGACATCGCCAAGCATATGGCTAAGTGTTTGACTTGTCAGCAAGTAAAAGCCCAGCATTGCAAGCCGGGAGGAATTCTGTAACATCTCACGATCCCAGAATGGAAATGGGAGCATATCGCGATGGACTTCATGACTGGACTACCAAGGAGTCGAGGGGGAATGATTCGAAATGGGTAGTAGTCGACAGCTAACAAAGTCGGCTCACTTCATTGCAGTTCGAAAGGACCTCAGTCTGGATAGACACGCAGACCTATATGTGCGTCAAGTGGTTCGTATGCATGGAGTGCCGGTTACGATAACATCCGATAGAGACCCGAGGTTTACTGCCGCTTTTTTTTTTTTTTGGAAGAGCTTACAGAGTGCTTTAGGTACAAAGCTTCAGTATAGTACGGCGTATCATCCTCAGACGGATGGCCAGTCTGAAAGGACAATTCAGACTTTTGAAGACATGCTGAGAGCGTGTGTAATAGACTTCAAAGGAAGTTGGGAAGATCAACTTTTTTTTTTTTTTTTTGGTCAGTCCTACTCTATTCCTACTCTACACTCACTTGCAGACTTGTGCCCGCCTCTTGCGGGCGTGGGAGTCGCAACCCACTCTCAAACTTACGCGTCCCTACCCCTATCCCCCGAGAAGGTGGGGATTTGAACCCCTCACCTCCCCCTTCCATGTTGGAAAGGTGGCCACTGGGGCGAACCCCCAGTGGTTGGAAGATCAACTTCATCTGGTGGAATTCGCCTACAACAACAGTTATCAGCAGAGCATCAAGATGGCTCCATTTGAAGTGTTGTATGGCAGAGCATGCAGAACTCCAGTATGTTGGGATGAAGTTGGAGAAAGGAAAATAACAAGCCTAGAGTTGGTTCAACAATCAGTAGATGCCGTGGCAGTGATGAGAGACAGATTAAAGACAGCGCAGAGCAGGCAGAAAAGTTATGCAGATAAGCGTCGAAGGTCTTTGGAATTCCAAGTTGGTGATCACGTTTTTCTGAAAGTGTCACCAATGAGGGGAACTTCATGCTTTGGTAAGAAAGGCAAGTTGAGTCCGAGGTACGTAGGTCCGTTTGAGATTCTCGAAAGAATCGGAAACCTAGTGTATCGTCTTGCGTTGCCGCCAAGATTGGCACAAGTGCATGACGTCTTTCACGTGTCGATGTTAAGGAAGTACGAGCCTGACTCGACCCATGTGCTCAATTTCGAAAAATTGGACGTGGATGACCGTGTGTCATACGTTGAAAGCCCGATCCAGATTGTCAATCGTAAAGAGCAAGTTCTGCGTACAAAGACCATCCCATTGGTCAAAGTGGTCGGCAACATCACGGTCGAAGGAACGACTTGGGAGATCAAGAGTCAATGAGACAGTTGTACCCCCGCCTTTTGATCAAAGTGTAATGATTTAAATTTCGAGGACGAAATTTTTATAAGAGGGAAGAGTTGTGACATCTTGAAATTCGACCACGTTTCGATAAAGTGAAATGGGCATTTCGTCGACGTGCCTATGGCCCTTTTTCCGAGCGATCACTTATGAGTTAACTAACCTATTGGGTGAAGCCATTAAGGGATGTATCTGCATTAAAATCCCTAAAAGCTACTCAATTTGTTGGATTGGACTAAAATCACGTTTGATCGATTTTTAACCACCAAATTGAACTTGATTTCGGGAATCGAATTTTAAGCGCGTCATAATTCTTATTTTTAGGATCCTGTCTCATCGTCCGTCAAATTGTTGACGAGTCCAAAATTTCAATAAAGAAATTATCGGAGGAAAAATTGAAGATCGAAAGGAATTAAAAAGGGAATGAGAAAAGGAAAATAATACAGGTAATAAGAAAATGGTGTTTTCTTATTTAAAATATTATTTTCTTTTCCTTTTTCTTTCTCTCTCTCTTTTCTCTCTTTTCTCTCTTTTTCTCTCCTCTCCCCCCCTTCGTACGGATGCCCCTTCCCATGCCTACTCTCTCTTTCTTTTCCCTCTTTGACTAGTCAAAAGCTTATTCTCTCTCTCTCTCTCTCTCTCTCTCTCTCTCTCTCCTTCTCCTTCTTTCTTCTTCGAACGAACCGAACTAGAAAGCGAAGCTTGAGCGGAAGCCGCAGTGCACGAAGACAAGAAGCCCAGCCCACCCGTCGCCGCCGCACCGGAGCCGGGACTGCCCGTGAGCCCGCCGCTCGCCGCCCCCGCCGTCCACACACGCCCGCGTCCGTCGTTCACCGCAGCGCCCCGCACGACCCGGCCCCGTTCCGCCCCGTCCGGCCAACTCCAACCACCGCCCGGCTTCGCCGGACCTCCACGGCGTCCCCCTCACCCTCCGCCGGTCTCCCCTCGCCGCCCTAGCTGCCAGACGAGCTTCGTCCAGCCAAAAATAGTGGTTGGAAAAATGGGTTTCCAGCCCTGTTCAAGGCCGCTTTGGGCCGTCAAGCGAGCCTCGAACCCGAGACCCGCTTTGGAGTTTGTCGTTCCTCGTGTCGTCCCCGATTGATAAATTTTGCGCGCGATTCTGGTGAGTAATCTCACTAATCCCGGATTAGTTGGCTAATTATGCTTAAGGTTGGTTTAGTTTTAATTAATTATGCTTAGGTTGTTAGATTAGAATAAATTAGCAATTATTAGTCAATTGTGATGCGATTTAGATAAATTGATTGTGCAATTAGTAAGTAGATGTGGTCTACTAATTATTGGAAGTGCCTCGGAATTTTTCCCGACCCTTAGTGGGCTCCAATTAGGATTTTCGGGCCTAAGGGGATTTTTGCTATTTAAATATTAATTTTCGGAATTAAATTAAATAATTATTTATTTTCCGAAAATTCAACTAGGATGGCCTGAGACTGGAATATTATGCTGATGACCGTGGTGAAGTCTGTTTATTTAACTGAGCACCAATTTGAGCTAAATTGGATTTATTATAATTAATTATTAATTCTCGAAATTAATTAATTATTTTCCGGAAATTCAACTCGGATGGCCCATGACCGAATTTTTATGCTGATGATCGTGGTGCAGCCCGTTTATTTAATTGGGCTTTATTTTGGGCTAAATCGGATTTATTGTAATTAATTATTAATTTTCGAAATTAATTAATTATTTATTTATTTTTCGGAAATTAAGACTGAGGTGGCCGACGACCGAAATCTTGTGCTGATCGTCGGGGCATGGTCCGTTTATTTAATTGAGCTGCAATTTGTATGGAACTGATTTAATTATGAATTTTTATGAGTTATTCATATTGACTTGATGGTTAATTATTTGATTGAGCAATCGTTGGGTATTGGTTATCACCTAAAAGGAAATACGTGGGCTCGGTGAATCGGAATATCACCTGGAGAATGCACGTGTATTCAGTGGTTGAATATGTCATCTTGGCGAAGAGGTTGCCTTAGAGAATGCTCGTAAATTGTTGAAAGTTGATCATGCCTGTGTGGCGATAGTTGATCATGCCTGTGTGGCGATAAGTGATCATGCCTGTGTGGCGATAATTGATCATGCCCGTGTGGCAATAGTTGATCATGCCTGTGTGGCGTAGATTGTGCCTGCGTGGCCGTATTTCTGTGTATCGAGTATCGGTTTCTAGTGATAAAGGTATTGTGGTAGACTACCGGTCATACTAGAAATTGTGGAAATGAAAGTGAGTATGTAAGATGTATGCTGACCTGATGACTTGGCATGTCATCTAGAAATTTGGTCATGTGTATCGTGGCTCGATGATCGGTTCCATCACCTCAAAGAATGTACATGGCTCGGTGATAAATAATATCGCCTCGGAGAATGCACGTGGCTCGGTAATTGGTTTTATTAGTTGAGACTGTATAGCAATGACTAGAATGACCTAGAGATGGTCCGGCTGACATGTAATCGACTAAGTCGATTGATCATTGCCTTGAGTCTGATGTTGTAAATTGATTGATTGAATGGAAATGACCGTGAGTGGTCTTGTTGGCTTGTAATCGACTAGGTTGATTTGATCGATGCTTCGATCTGTGAATTGATTGATTGTGCATTGAGATATTTGAAGTATTTGTATATAACCTTGAATTGCAGGTTGAGACTAATGCCAAGGTACGTCTTCTGCCCTATGCGTGTATAGGTAGCCTATAGTATAATGGTTTACTAATCGGGCTTAGTGGGGTAGAACTTGCTGAGACGTAGTCTCATCCCAGTTTGGGGAAAACATTTCAGAACCCCGATGAGAAGCTGAGGAGGAGGAATCTAAGTGGGAGAACTTTGAGGTGAAACCTGAGGAGAAGAATTTTGGAGGAAGAAGATAATCCCGAGAGGGGCCTTGAGTACGGCCTGAATGGACTGAGATTCCATCTTCTTTTGAGATCTCCATTTTGATGTGAATAGAGATAGAGTAAAAAGTTGTGAAGTACTCTGGTTTGCGTTTTGTATAAAAGTTTGGTTATAAGTTTCAATATGAAAAATATGGCCCTGCTTTTCTATCCCATCGTTTTATTGTCTGGGGATTTTAACTGCTTCCGCATGTGCTTAATAAATGAAAGGGTCGGCGATATTAGTCCTGGGATATCGCATTATAAAATCGACCAAGTGAGAAGGATGTGTGCGTGCCCGAGGATCGGGGCGTGACATTGTGACCATGGTTTGATATTGAGCAATGGATTGGTCAATGAAGTGGACCATTGACTTGTGATATGAGTTGGGTCAATGGAATGGAACATCAACGTGTAATTTGAGATTAGTCGTTGGATGGACCATCGACGTGTAACTTCATTAGATTATCGATGTGTGGTTTGATGAGATTAATCAATGGAATAGACCATTGATACATTGTTTATGAGATTGACCAATGGGTTAGACCATTGGCATTTGCCCATTATTATCTTGAATATTTTTGCTTTGAACATATTGTGTTAAAGTAAAAAAAAAAAGTTATACTTTGGCCTTGAAGGTTTGTTAAATTTCTGGGTTTGGTGTGGTATGAGATTAACCTATGGAATGGACCATTAGCATGTGAATTAATGAGATTGATCAGTGGATTAGACCATTGATGTTTAGTTCGATGTTATTATGAAATGATTATTTTTGCTATAAATATAGCTATGTTGAAGCGTATGAAACTTATTCTTATTACTTTATGTTTATTATATCCTAGATTTGGGTTAAAAGAGTTGCGGTTTGATTTTATAAATATGCATAGTGGGTGCTCGATCTGCTTAGAAGAGATGCACTACTCACTCAGCCGTGGTTGCTCACCCCTCTATTTTACAATGTTTTTCAGGTCCCTCGATTAACGATAAGTAGGTACGAGAGCGATATGGATGTGGGGACTTTTAAGAGATGGATTTTGGGAGCTTTGAGGCTGCGTCCTTTGAGTGGAAGGACGGCCGTGTCATCCCCCATTCATGCTGTTTTGGGGTGTAACATGATTAACATGTCGCCCCGAGCAGACCTCCATTGACTTGGTAATCTCTCTCCTGTCTCCCAGACCAACCAGATGTTTTCCAAAGTCTCCCCAGGACTAGGAGCACGTGGGAAGAAAAGGCTTGCCAGGAAAACTGATCAGGAATAAAATGTATGTCTACTTGTCTCTTATGTTCTCGACCTTTACTCAACCAAGAAAGAATCAGACAACACATTATGGTATTTCTCCTGATGCCAAAAACACAAAAATTTAAGCTATTTCCCCAACCAGGCAATCGATATATAATTTGGTTTAAGTCAATCACGTATTGTGCATAAAGATCGCATCCATTTGAAGTTTTATGCCAGAAAACAGGACAGGTCGCTTCTTTTGCGGCCCCAATTGACAGGCAAAGAATTTCAACATTGGCACTGCCGATACCAAACTCGCCCACACATTCTAAATTGGGATCATCAGGTGTCCTGGTCCCATGAATCCCCATTCCTGCAAAGATGGCTCCATAGACATCCCATAATACAAGCCAATGCACAGAAAAGAATTAAACAATAGAGCTCATACAGACCTGGCACAAGCAATTTAGCTTTAAGAGCAGCATAGGCTTAAGGAAATTTTCGTATATTGCCCACTAAAGTTATGCACGATTAGTTTTTGTTTACATCTCAGAATATATACCAGCACGCACTCTATATAACTGTTGACAGATATAACAATCGACATAACAATCTGCTGATAATCACACCAGCAGCAGATTGAAACCATAAGTAAGAAAAACAAAGCAATAGGGTAAGGTCTCTGTACAAAGTAGGGTATACTTCCTCCATGGTGATTCGTCATGTTATAAAGCGAAAGCACCGGTTAGTATTTCCAATAGCAGGTATTAAGTATGTACGGATTAAATATGAACAGTAGGACTCAGCTGCTAACTCAATCTCATGATGCTTGTCTGTACATGTGTAAAAAGATTTGAGGTCGGTCAGCAGTGAATTCCACAGGTACCTCTGCTAAAATTTGACGGTACCTTCACCAGCAGATTCTACAGCAGCAGCATGATTGGTCACACTCTGTGACCTACCCCTACTCCCTTGAGAAAGCAATAAATTCTTCATCTCCTTATAACCCTTAAGTTCTTCCAAGGCATCAGCTGTCGTCTTGGACGCAAGAAAAGCAGAGGATGCAACGCTTGAATTGCCATCCTGAGCTGATATGGATTTAGGGGTCTGGCAATACTCATGAACGGTGTTGCTCCAGGTCTCAGATCCAGAGGCTTGTGAAGCTGTTGCCAAATTTGAGACGTCTTGGTGAAGAGGAGGAGCTTTCTTCAACATATCCACAAGAGCTCCAACAGCAGCACCCTGAGATTTTCTGATTGGCATAAATGAACCAGACTGGAGTGGATCGTGCGCATGTCTTCTTTTATCGAATAAATCCGCTCTGCAAACAATGCACTAATCAGATAACTCTTAACACAAGAAGTATGGAGTTACAAGATCGATTCAGAGGAGAAAGGACATTTATAACAATACATTAGAACAATAGAAAGTAAAAGCGAAAGCAGCATGAGTGAACTTGGATATACTGTTGCACTTCATCAGCAAAGTTTCTGGCAGAAACAATGCAGACATGAGTGACTTATGATCTTGGTAAATCGGTCAAGCTTAGAAGCAGTTTGCAGAAAGCTGCTTCAGCAGAATATTCATCCAATCTAACAACAGCTTATCAAACTACAAAAGTAAAATCATAACAGAGAGAGAAAGTTTGCTAACCTAAGAGAAAATCGATAAAGAAAGCTTTCAGAAACAGTTGGAAGGAATTTCCTCCACTCAAGGATGGAGGAAATTATAGCCCTTAAAGAAAGAAAAATAGTGTAGAAGTTACCGATTAAATAATGTGTTTATTGAATAGTCAAGATGAAGAGACAAATGAGCGTGACAAAGTAACTTCAATAAGAATAAGAATAATTAGACGTTAGTAAATGCATAGCCTATTCACCACATTGCAAGAAACTAATATATAGATCAACAAAAGAATCAAGACTAGAGAGGGCATCTCATCGCACAAGGCCGTCTGCACAGCGTTCTCTAAGGAGGGGTTTATGAACACAGCCTTGCCCTTGATTTTCCAGAAAGATTGTTTCCGCAACTCAAACCTATGACCTTAAGCTCACAATGGAGTAAAAGAAGAATGTAAGGACCGAAGCCCCACCATGTGATATTGTCCGCTTTGGGTCACCCGCCCTGGCTCGGATGAACCGTCATCCTAGTTACGGTATTTTCCCGGTTTTAAAACGCATCACACATATTAAGGGACCCAAACCTTATAAAGGCTCCTAGGACTCCCCCTCTAAGCGATGTGGGATAGGAGAAATGCACTTAGCCTCGTCGGCGTACTGCTGAGGTAATCTTAGTGCATCCCTCCGTATTGTCCCAGGTCTGGGTTGTCACAATGGCAGCTCCAACTCACAATCTCCTAACATTTTTCCAATCATACCTTTAAATTTCAGAAAACATGCATTATGAGAATACACACAGATATAGGCAACAGTAGTTCGCTGTGGGCATTTAAAGCAGATCGCCTATATGCTGAAGTAATGCAAGCAAATTGTTTGAAAACTTGAGGGGGTAGAGAACACATTTACCTGCTACCTGGATCAGTCACAACATCTTCAGCCACATCGAATGCACAAGTGTACTCGGGCTCATCAAAATCATCATTGAAAGACCAAGCCGGAGCTTCTGGAATAGGAGATATTTGCTGAACTTTCAGATGATTTTTTTAACCCAGGAGGTCTTCCTATGTCATCCCTTCGGACAAAAGACATCTACTAAAGAAAAGGGGGAATTTTCAATAGAGCTGCCGGAAAAGAAAAGCTCACCAGATGACTCTGCAGAGGTATTTAACAATATACCTTGTCAACCGTTGCACCATCACGGCCGGGACACATACTTTTATCAGCCATTGAAGGGCCATATCTAGTACCTTTGAGAGGAGGTGAAGGAGGGAGATTTTGGTTCTTGAACAACGTAGGGGAATTAAGAAACTTTGTTGCATGTATGTTAACCGGAGCACTCTCAGATAGTAAAAGAGCCCCCGAAAGATGACTCCCAGGTACATAATGGGCGGGGAGGGTGAGGGAGAAGGAGAAAATGTTGGGGACGGATAGTTTTCATCAAAGCTCGCATCATATTTATGTGCATGAGATACTTCAGGCGGGTGAGCTGGCAAACCTGGAGGCGGAAATCGATAAAAACTAGGGTGAGAAGTTGAAGCATAAGGTTCGGAATGGGTTGGTGAAGGCGAGAAAGTCACGGGAGGCGGAGAGGCGCAGTATTGTTCAAAACTCCAATTGTGTCCCCTTAGAATAGCAATGACGAGGGGGAGCCACGAGATGCAGGAAGCACTGGGAATCTCTTAAGCGGGTCAGCTAATGGGCTGCCCCCATGATCGTGTCAGCTAATGGGTTAGCTAATTTGATGCTTGAAGTTCGATCTAATTTATAATGTTATTTCTGAATTTTTTTAATTTATTTAATGTGATCTCAAGACTTTTGGTACTTGTTTAATTTAATTTCTAAACTGTATGAAAATGTTCAATATTGTTCCTAAATTTGAATTAATAAAAATGACGATTTTGAATATTTTCATATAATTCATGGACTATATTTAAGCGTGTAACAAAAGTCTAAAAACCACATTGAACAAATTAAAAGTTCATGGATAATATTACACATTAAATTAAAGTTTAGAGTCATTTGTGTGGTTTACCCTTCTTATTACTTGCTTTGCTCGTTTATTTACTTGTGCGGAAGCTGAAGGACAAGAAAGCACGTAGAATGGGTAAAGTGACTTGGACTTGGCCCATTGTTTTTTTTTTCTTTTTTAATTTTATAGGCCCAATTCTTACAATCAATGTCATGGTGACTTACTACTTACATTGCTAAGACTTAATATGGAGCGGTAAGTTCTCATAGAAGTTCAATAAATTCCAATTTCTTGAACGACGTCAGTTAGATGGTAACTTACATTCAAAGCGGACCTATGTTGGTATGTTGTTTATTTCACCAGTAACTTGTTATCTGCACCGCTAAGATTTAGTTTCAAGAGATGAATTTATAAAATGAACTTAAAAATTATTATTATATTGATGGTCTTAGTCATTAACAACGTGTGTAAATGACAACTAAGTATTTCATCAGCAAGTTACCAGTTGTACGAATTTACAAACTTAATTTGGATTTTACTAGTAGTGCAAATATTTACTATGTAAACAGTGTTCCCTTTTTTCTAAACGGAATTTCAGAAACTCCATTTGTAGGTGATTTCTTCTTCCTTATTTATTGCGACGTTTGGCCTAAACAAAATGGAAGTCAAACTAAAATACGGTGTCAAGTGGATAATTATATGAGCCTATTGCGCAAACTACTATAATTTTTTTTTTTTTTTTTTTTTTTAGGATAGACGTTAATATAAATGTGATAACATTGCGTCTATAAAAGCTATAGCTTTGTTCATTCACAAAAGTCTGACTCTTACACCATCAGGAGCAAACCAGCTGAAGGGTAAAAAAGGATAGAAAGGCATAGATAACAGAGAATCAATTGGATGATTCTGATCATTGGTCTAGAATGAGAGAGAACCTACATAATACCCATTGTTGCAGTCTTGCAGATGTCCTCTTCTTCCTGAGCTGATAATGTAGCATAGAACACACATAATCCTTATTTAATCCAGAAAATATCAACTTTAAAAGGTACGGCATGTCTCAAGTACCGAGAATGAAACTATGATCTCCTGGAGTGTTGTTAGATGAGACTCTTGAGTAGAGAAAGGTTCTACTTGGGGTGCTCAGTTACGAGGAAGCAGCAGTGGGACATGGAGGAACCGCTATATCAGTTATCCCTTCCAACATCATCACCACACATTTCATCGAAGGACGAAGCGCCGGCTCGTCCTGAATGCACCACAACCCGACCTTGATCAGGTTCTCCAGGGACTTCTTCTCTATTTCTTCGCCCCAAACCAGCTTCTCAAGCTCTCTCGCTTCGAAATGCTTGTAGATCCAAGAAGAAAGAACAATCTCCTCGGGCCTCTGAACGTTGACCTCCATGCTCCGCCGACAGCACACGATCTCCAGGAGCATGATCCCGTAACTGTAGACATCCGTCTTCACTGAAATTGGAGTGTTCTTTTGCCATTCGGGAGCCATGTATCCTCTTGTCCCTCGGACACCCGTGAAAGTCCGGGTTTGGTCGGGCATCAGGAGCTTTGCTAGCCCGAAATCGGAGATTTTCGCTGTCCAAAAGTCGTCCATCAGGATGTTTTGGGGCTTAATGTCACAGTGGATGATCGGGGCGTCACACTCCTCATGTAAGTAAAGAATTCCCTTCGCGATCTCCAAGGCAATTCTCACTCTCTCATTCCAATCTGGACGCCTTTGGGATCGGAACAGAAGGTCTGCGAGGGAGCCGTTGCTCATAAACTCGTAGACGAGAAGCCTCTTGGTTCCTTCAGCACAGTAACCAAGCAACCGGACTAAATTCTTGTGATGAGTCCTTCCAATCACCCGCATTTCAGCACAGAACTCCCTCTCGCCTTCATTGATCACCTTCTCCAGTCTCTTGACAGCGATGATTCTTTTGCCTCTCGACAAACTTCCCTTGTACACTGCTCCGAACGATCCCTTTCCCAACTCTTCCTTGAAACCATTAGTTGCCCTCTTGAGTTCTTTGTAGGAAAATGACCTCAGGGCGAGCTCCTCTGACAAACCGATATCTCCCCTGTCTAATAACCTTCTGTACTCAAGAAACCGCAACTTGAATGCAAAAAGACCAGAAATTGCGAGGGCTATGAATGACCACATCACAAGGCCTAGGGTCACTACGAGGAGGAGAACCGTTGCATCCTTGGTCCTTATTATGACCGTGGGCGGCTCCTGCGAAGTGTTATCACCTGTTTGTTTTTTCTTTACACCCTCAAGCCCCACCTTGAAGAATGCTTTTGATGATGCTTGTGGATCTCTCCTAGCATACTTCAGAGGAAGCTTTTGCTTCATGCAGTGTCCTTCTGAATCCAGGAGTGCTACGTCGCAGTCACAATCCTCCAAGCAGGACTTGTTGCAATCATCCTCTTGCATTTCTGCCTGGAAATATGGAGGGTCATCCCAATCCATGTTCTCCATAGGCACGATGTTCGGAGAGGAGGTGCTTCTTCCAGCATCTTTACACCACTCTTCAGTGAAATTCCTCTCGCACCCGTGAGATTTCTCGTCCATATCAATGAAATCAGTGCCAGGTAGGCAACGACAAACGGGTTGATCATCATCCAAAGTACAATAGCTGTTGAACCCACAAAAGCTCTTCACGCTGCATTTATCATCCGGTTTTGACCACAAGGGCGTGGTTTTGTTCTCATAAAAGCCGTTGAAACTATGAGAGTATAGTTGAAGCATTCCATTCCAGTCCAACACTGCACGGTACATAATTGAATTGTTGAATGCCAAGGAGCCATCATTCAATGTGACATCCACCGTTGAATCTGTAATGTTGATGAGAAGCAATGCGCCTGTCAAATTTAGATGCAAATCCAGATTCTTCTCGCTCCACCTATCGGAAGTATCAGTAGCCCAGTAAGCGTCCACTGATATGTTTGGAGTGTGAATGGGGTAAAGCACAAGATTGCCATCGTACTGCATTTCAAGGCGAAATCGTCCTGTTGAGCGATTACTCTTAGACACGCTTGAAAACAACGCAGCCCCGCGAGACAGAGATTGGCCTCCCATTAATGTATCAGTAGGGAAACTAAAACTATCCCAAATGACACGGTGATCTCTATTGTAGAGTATAAAGTTCCCGGAATCATTCATGGCAGCGTAGGAAGCTGATTCACGTACAGAAGCAATTGGCTTACTGTTCTTAGAGTCAGTCCTCAGGAGGAGCTTACCATCCATTGTTAATTCGAGTTTGGCTGTGGATGGCACTGGTGGATCATCTCGGTTTGCGGTCCATGTGGTTGTGTTTTCTATCTCACCCATCATCCAAATTCCTACTGAGAATCCATTCCCGTTCTGGTAGAAACCGAAAGCAAAGCGGCCGGAAGGCGAAAGCCATGAGGTGGGGTGATTTGTGGGGGAGAGTGAAAAGCCTAATTTGATGATGTTGGTCTGTTCTTGGTCGCATGTTGCAGATCGAAAGTGCAGTAACAGTAGGAGAAATAAAGTATATTTGGAAGCCATGAGAGAAATCTGTGAGAGGTGGAGTTCAGTTTCTTTGGCTAACTAGGAGTTGCTTTTGAATGTTGAATGCTCACCAAGACTTGAGGGGTTTGGAGAAGTTGCTCACAACTTGCGTGGATGACTTTGTGAGGTCGTCTTGACTTGCCAAGTCTATGCCTTTTTGACTGGAAAAGTTGGAGTCGCTTGGAGTGAAAGATGGGGTACGTTTCCGGGACCATTTAACCCCACTAGACGTAATGGATACGTTTGTAGTCAAAATGGCTTATTAGGGGAAATCTTTTGCTGTATCATACCGAGAACCCTTTCCACTGACGTGGTAGCGAAACGTGAATCATTTTCAAGAGCAAGAACAGATTAATTAGGCACCAGCGACTCATGGAGAATGTGCATCCTGGGATGTAATACTTCACAATGGAAAATCTCCCATCATAAAGCTTCATTTGAACATCTGGAAGGGCTGGTTATTTTTCGTTTCATTTAAATTTCTATCTGTTGGGAACCTCAATAGTTATCACCAACTTTGCTCGAATTTGAGTCCTAAAGGTTCGCTAAGCTTCACATCTCTTAACAAAAGTATCAGATTACAACTGGTAACTTTGTCCTCTGCAGATTGAGTCTGGCAGAAGGAATTCTGGTATTACATGGCGAAGCCTTGGCATTGCTCTGTTCTCTGTTCATTTACTGGCATTTTTCTCAATGCTGAAGTTTCTTTGTGGCATGCTAAGGACTCAAAAACCGTATGGAGATATTTTATTCGACCTTGAGTCGGAAAACAACAGTATTCTCATGAAAAAGGGAAACGAAACTCTCATACCTAATGAGAGGTATGGAGGCTTCGGCTACAACGATGCCTACTAAGTTACATTTACAAGATGTAGCTGCGGACATATGACCTGTTTATTCTTGACAGCAGAACAGATGCAAGGAGTACATAGCTGGAGGTGGTTTACTAAGTCTCATGAATGTGACCTGTCACAGTGAATATTTGTGGATGCTCAACAAGTTACTGAGAAGCACCAAACAAAGTCGAAAATCGTCCTTTGAGTGAGGTGCAATGACGTTGTCATATGATGAGTCATGCAAGTTAAGATGAACAGGACGATGGGGTTGGGCATGGCGGGCGTGGCACATCCATAATACCTTCCAGCATCAATATCACATCCTTGATTGAAGGGCGAATCTCCGAATCATCTTGCATGCAAAGGAGCCCAATTTGCACCATTCTTTCAACGCTTTTCATGTCTACTTGTTCATCTTTTACGAGCTTGGCAAGCTCTCCAGCAATGTAGCAGTTGTAGACCCATGAGCAAAGCAGCACCTCGTCTGCTGATGAGACGTCGACCACCATGTTGCTCCTGCAGCACACTATTTCCAGCAACACAACTCCATAGCTGTAAATATCGGCCTTTGTGGATACCATGGCGCTCCTCTGCAGTTCCGGGGCCACATAGCCTCTCGTACCTCTGACTTCAGTTTTGGTACCAGTTTGATTTGGCATTAAGAGCTTTGCTAGGCCAAAATCCGAGATTTTTGCGGTCCGAGATTCATCCATGAGGATATTTTGCGTCGTGATGTCGCAGTGAATTATTTGGAGCTCACACTCTTCGTGCAAATATAGGATTCCTCTTGCTACTTCCAATGCAATTCTCACTCTTTCACTCCAAGGAGGCCGCTTTTCAACATCAAACAGGAGATCTGAGAGTGATCCGTTCTCCATATATTCGAATACAAGAAGCTTCTTCGAGCTCTCCATGCAAAAGCCGAGCAATTGGACTATATTTTTGTGGTGAGTATGACCGATTGCAGCCATTTCAGCCTGGAACTCTTCCTCTCCTCGTTCGGTGGCTCTCTCTAATCTCTTTACCGCTACACGCTTGCTGCCATCGGACATTGTCCCTTTGTACACCGCCCCAAGAGAGCCTTTACAGATCTCTTCCGTGAACCCACCTGTTGCTTCTTCAAGCTCCTTATATGAGAAAGATTGCAGCGTGAACTCTCGTGCTGGACCCAAAGTAGAATCTGTTGACAGCCTCTTGTACTTATGAACTCGGTATCGATACAAAAAGAAACTAAACGCAGCTATCAAGGAGCATAAAATTGCAATAGGACCCAAGCTGACCCCGACAATCAAAACAATTGTATTCTTCTCTGTCACAATTTTTGGCTTTGTTGGGACCAGTGGCGTTCGAGAAGCAATGGGGACAGGCAAGAGTATCTTCACTAACACCGTGGAGGAAACGTTCCCAGTTGCTTTCCCGTAGACAATAGGTAGCTTCATCTTGCTGCACAATCCGTCTCGATGCACAGCGACATCACAATTGCAGTCTTCCAGGCACGAGCTCTTGCACTTGCGAATGGGAAGTGGTAGTATCAAATAAGGATGAGCCCCCAATTCTACCCTCGGCAATGGGGTGATACTCGAAGTAATGTTAGCGTCTTCCACACCACAGTGCTGTTCGTAGCTGGAGTTCCTCCGGCAACCCAAAAATCTCTTGCTTTCATTGATGAAAGCAAAACCAGGAAAGCAATCACACCATGCCCCATCGCTGCTGACTCTGCAGTAACTGTTATATCCACAGAGGCCTTTAACATCACATTGGTGCTCTGGTGCGGACCACGGAATGGACACTTCTGAGCTTGAGAAGTCGCCTTTTAAGAACCGGTGTAAATAAAGCCTGAATGTCCCATCGTCATCAAGTGTTGCGCGATGAACGGTACTGCCTTCTTTGCTAGAAAACGAGCTATGATTGGCGAGAATTTTCTCGTTAATGCCACTAAAGGTCCACAAAGCAAGAGTTCCTTGAGAATCGAGATGTAGCCGCAGAATGGATTGCCTGAGAGTACCACTCGACCAGTATGCGTCCGGGGCACTATTCGAGCAGTTGACAGAATAAGCGACAAGATTCCCATCACTTTGCATGGACATTCTAAACTGACAGCTTGAGAGGTCAAGCGATGATTTGCTCGAGATCAGTTCCTTTCCCACGGAGAGGTTCTGACCGCTCAGTATGGTGTTGGTTGGAAAATCGAAGCTCTCCCAGATGATCACACGAGAATTGTCGCCGTAGAGCACAAAATTACCGGAATCAAGCATGGAAGCCGAGGTAGCGGGCTCCCACAATTCAGAGCCGACAAGGGATGCCTCCTGATCTCCCAGACCGGTTCGGACGACGAGTTTACCGTCCTTAGTGAAATTAATTGTCGCGTCTGAGGAGACCAATGGGTCATCCCGGTTTGCAGTCCACACGACAGTGTTGTTAGGCTTATCGACAAGCCATATTCCGATGCCGTACTTATCACCTTGAGGATAGAACCCAAAGGCGAAAAGACCCGATGGCGAAAGCCACGAAGTGCGTTCGGTTCTCGGAGAAAGCGATGAACCGGTGGTTATCATGCCAGAGGTTGTTTGTTGAGTGTATAAGAACAAGGAAAGCAGCAAGAGAAGCGGGTGAGGACTTGCACAATCGCCATTGGAGAAGGCCGCGTGGAGAGGGGAGAGACAGAGACCAAGACACAAGTGTATATAACTTGGTTGGAATCTCACTAACCTTAGGCAAGTTGTTATGTGACCATTTCCGAGGAAATCCAGGAATTGGCGGGAGGCCTGGACAAAGAAGCAAAACCGACACGAGAAGAAAAGCTGTCCTCCGCTTTTGTTTCCGCGACGAAACATGTGGCCAAAAATGATTGCTTGCCAACTATAAACGTTAAACAAGCATAGACGAGAGACTTTGCTAGTCACCCTTCAGACCTTTTGCTATAATTGTCCATCTTCCTAATTTTCCAAGCACTTTCGGCAAGAAGTGGCTTAGCATCCAGATTAATTTTAAGGACTTGGCGCAAATGTGATTTAATATGTCGCCCCGAGCAGACCTCCATTGACTTGGTAATCTCTCTCCTGTCTCCCAGACCAACCAGATGTTTTCAAAAGTCTCCCCAGGACTAGGAGCACGAGGGAAGAAAATGCTGGCCACGAAAACTGATCAGGAAAAAATGTATGTCAACTTGTCTCTTATGTTCTCGTCCTTCACTCAACCAAGAAAGAATGAGACAACACATTATGCTATTTCTCCTGATGCCAAAAACACAAAAATTTAAAGCTATTTCCCCAACCAGGCAATCGATATATAATTTGGTTCAAGTCAATCATGTCTTGTCCATAAAGATGGCATCCATTTGAAGTTTTATGCCAGAAAACAGGACAGGTTCGCTTCTTTTGCGGTCCCAATTGACAGGCAAAGAATTTCAATATTGGCACCGCCGATACCAAACACAACCACACATTCTAAATTGGGATCATCAGGTATCCTGGTATCCTGGTCCCCTGAATCCCCATTCCTGCAAAGATGGCTCCATAGACCACCCCATAATACAAGACAATGCACAGAAAAGAATTAAACAATAGAGCTCATACAGACCTGGCACAAGCAATTTAGCTTTAAGAGCAGCATAGGCTGAAGGAAATTTTTGTATATTGCCCACTAAAGTTTATGCACGATTAGTTTTTGTTTACATCTCAGAATATATACCAGCACGCACTCTCTATATAACTGTCGACAGATATAACAATCGACATAACAATCTGCTGATAATCACACCAGCAGCAGATTGAAACCATAAGTAAGAAAAACAAAGCAATAGGGTAAGGTCTCTGTACAAAGTAGGGTATACTTCCTCCATGGTGATTCGTCATGTTATAAAGCGAAAGCACCGGTTAGTATTTCCAATAGCAGGTATTAAGTATGTACGGATTAAATATGAACAGTAGGACTCAGCTGCTAACTCAATCTCATGATGCTTGTCTGTACATGTGTAAAAAGATTTGAGGTTGGTCAGCAGTGAATCCCACAGGTACCTCTGCTAAAATTTGACGGTACCTTCATCAGCAGATTCTACAGCAGCAGCATGATTGGTCACACTCCGTGACCTACTGGTACCCCCTTGAGAAAGCAATAAATTCTTCATCTCCTTATAACCCTTAAGTTCTTCCAAGGCATCAGCTGTCGTCTTGGACACAAGAAAAGCAGAGGATGCAACGCTTGAAGTGCCATCTTGAGCTGATATGGATTTAGGGGTCTGGCAATACTCATGGAAGGTGTTGCTCCAGGTCTCAGATCCAGAGCCTTGTGAAGCTGTTGCCAAATTTGAGACATCTTGGTGAAGAGGAGGAGCTTTCTTCAACATATCCACAAGAGCTCCAACAGCAGCACCCTGAGATTTTCTAATTGGCATAAATGAACCAGACTGGAGTGGATCATGCACATGTCTTCTTTTATCAAATAAATCCGCTCTGCAAACAACGCACTAATCAGATAACTCTAACACAAGAAGTATGGAGTTACAAGATTGATTCAGAGGAGAAAGGACATTTATAACAATGCATTAGAACAATAGAAAGTAAAAGCAAAAGCAACATGAGTGAACTTGGATATACTCTTGCACTTCATCAGCAAAGTTCCTGGCAGAAACAATGCAGATATAAGTAACTTATGATCTTGGTAAATCAGTCAGGCTTAGAAGCAGTTTGCAGAAAGCTGCTTCAGCAGAATATTCATCCAATCTAACAACAGCTTATCAATCTACAAAAGTAAAATCATAACAGAGAGAGAAAGTTTGCAAACCTAAGAGAAAATCGATAAAAAAAGCTTTCAGAAATGGTTGGAAGGAATTTCCTCCACTCAGGGATGGAGGAAATTATAGCCCTTAAAGAAAGAAAATAGTGTAGAAATTACCGATTAAATAATGTGTTCATTGAATGGTCAAGATGAAGAGACAAATGAGCGTGACAAAGTAACTTCAATAAGAATAATAATAATTAGACGTTAATAAATGCATAGCCTATTCACCACATTGCAAGAAACTAATATATAGATCAACAAAAAAATCAAGACTAAAGAGGGCATCTCATTGCACAAGGCCACCTGCACAGCGTGCTCTAAGGAGGGGTTTATGTACACAGCCTTTCCCTTGATTTCCAGAAAGATTGTTTCCACAACTCAAACCTATGACCTTAGGCCACAATGGAGTAAACGAAGAATCAACACAATCGTTCATGGGCTATGAATCCGACAAAGCTCACAATCTCTTAACATTTTTCCAATCATACCTTTAAATTCCAGAAAGTATGCATTATGAGAATTAAAAACACATACAGATGTAGCCAACAGTATTTCGCTGTAGGCATTTAAAGCAGATCACCTATATGCTGAAGAAATGCAAGCAAATTGTTTGAAAACTTGAAGGGGCAGAGAACACATTTACCTGCTACCTGGATCAGTCACATCATCTTCATCCACATCGAACGCACAAGTGTACTCGGACTCATCAAAATCATCAGGGAAAGACCTGCAGGAGCTTCTGGAATAGGAGATATTTGCTGAACTTTCAGATGGTATTTTTAACCCAGAAGGTCTTCCTATGTCATCCCTTCCGACAAAAGACATCTACAAAAGGAAAGAGGGAATTTTCAATAGAGCTGCTGGAAAAAAGAAAAGTTCACCAGATGACTCTGCAGAGGTATTTAATAATATACCTTGTCCACCGTTGCACTGTCACGGCTGGGATACATACTTTTATCAGCCATTGAAGGGCCATATCTTGTACCTTTGAGAGGAGGTGAAGGAGGGAGATTTTGGTTCTTGAACAACGTAGGGGAATTAAGAAACTTTGTTGCAGGTATATTAACTGGAGCACTCTCAGATCGTAAAAGAGCCCCTGAAAGACGACTCCCAGGCACATAAATGGGTGGGGAGGGTGAGGGAGAAGGAGAAAAGGTAGGGGACGGATAGTATTCATCAAAGTTCGCATTATATTTATGAGCATGAGATACTTCAGGTGGGTGAGGTGGCAAACCTGGAGGGGGAAACCGAGAAGAACTGGGGTTAGAAGCTGAAGCATAAGGTTCGGAATGGGTTGGTGAAGGTGAGAAAGTCATGGAAGGCGGAGAGGCGCGGTATTGATCAAAACTCCAACTGTGTCTCCTTGAGAATGGCAATGATGAGGGGGAGCCACGAGATACAGGAAGCGATGGGAATCTCTTAAGCGGGTCAGCCAATGGGCTGCCCACATAATCTGGTATAAGCTGGGGGGACATTGGTGTAGATGCCTCAGAACTCACATCAGATAATGATGATCTATACAACACTGAAAGGCAAAGCCTACCGGATGAAGTATCCACAGGGGCAAACCCAAATCGCTGCATTTCAGCCTCTTCTCTACGGGTGAAGGGCTCAACAAAAGAAGAAACCCGATGAGCCAGAGAGAAAGAGCGAATTTGACCAGTTAAATTCAGGTCCCGAAATATTTTATATGCTGGCAAGAGCCGGACAGTTAGGTATAGGGATCTTAAGAGCAATATCGACTTCTTATAAATTGATGACAAGACATTACTGCTCGATCTTTTGCTCCCCTTGCCAGCATCCTTGGCCTTCCTCGCCTCATACTGCACTATCCATCTTTCTATTATCTTTTCACTCCTTCCATTTCCTAGCTCCTCCTGGTCAGAGTTCCAGCAATTTGAATACACTTCTTTTGACGACAAATTCCTGAACAGTTCCGCCTTGGGATAAAAATTGGCTGGATCCCAGTTAATCACTCTCTTCACCAAAACAACATCAACAACCATAGGTTCAAGATTGCTTTGGTGCCAAAAATCAAGATTCTCCAACGCTTCAGGGCATTCTCTAAGAGCTAAATTGAACCATTTATCTCTGGGCCTCACGCTCGATGAGGAAGAAGAGGACGAAGATGGGGAGGACACGATATGTTCACCACTGAAATTCCGCGAGGAAATGCAAGGGCTCCTCGACTCAAGTATTATGTGGAGACTCTTGGCAAAGAATTCAGTGATAATCTGCTCCATCTTCGCAGAATCCGAGTGGGACGATGCCATGTTTGAAGACACAACCTTTTATAGCCGCTGGAAACCACCCCAGAGAGAACAGAACATCCTAGACACTCCAGCTAGAAGCACTCCACCTGCCCCAGAATCCAGAAAACACATCACGAACACATCTCAACAAGAGAACCAGCAATCGAGCGAGAGCAAATTCGCCCGAGAGCACACATTCCACCGAGACGTACAGCAACTCATCACTAAAGCTAAAAAGCTGGCCAGCTCAGTAAAAGATAACTTCTTCAATCATGAAACCGCACTGCCCAGTGACTGATCAAGCAGGCAGAGAGGAAAGAAAGAGAAAAAAAAAAAAACCAGGAACGAACAAAACGCGAACAAGGGCCTAGGCAAAAAGCATGAAGCGGCACATAGACGGTAGGGTTTATAGGATTCGCTCGGCAGAATTCCAACTCCCCATGTCGCCTACTTATCGCCTACTTAAAACCCTAAAGAACACAGACACCATCGAGCAAAACCATCCCACATCAAACAATACCCAACGCTAGAGAGAGAGAGAGAGAGAGAGAGAGAGAGAGAGAAGAGAGAGAGCTAGAGAGTATACAGAGAACGCGACGAGCACTGCGACGAGCGCGGAGGGAGCGACTGCGGGAAGGGCTCGAGACCGAATCGCCAGCATCTCTCTCTCTCTCTCTCTCTTCTTTCTCTCTCTTTGATGGTCCGACCACCTTATCCAGTGGAACGACAACCCGCGACGACGACGACGACGACGACGACGATGATTGATGGATTATGAAGAGGAGAAAGGGGGAGGAGCAGGGGGGAGGGAGAGAGAGAAGAGAGGGGAGGGAGAGAGGGAAGAGGGGAGGGACTGTGTGGGCGCGCCTACGGGATCCCCCAGGACATGGCCCGGCCAGATCTCGCCACGTCAGTTCGGCCGCTGACCGGCTACGGGCCCCCCAGGGTCAATCCGAGCGATACGCTAGCCGTCCCTCGGGCCGAGGCGGCGCCTTCCTTATCCTCCCGTTCAAAACACGGCGGGTTTACTTTGATACTGCGGGGATCGACCGCGGGTTAGCGTGGTTTATACGTTCAATCTTATTATAAAAACGTATATAATAACTATTCTATTTATGATCAGTATTACCTTTCTATTTTTGTGATTAGATTTAAATTAGAAATTTACTTGGTAATATAATTTTATTTTTTATTTCTGAAAAAGGGTTTAGTCTAGAAATAGATTTGAAATGAAAATGGAAAGCAAAATTTCTCTACTTCTCTATTTATACAATAAAAATGAGAAATAAAAATTTTATGATTATCAAATGAATTTCTATTTCGAAAATATATATTTTATATTATTATTTAACGCGTATTTTTACTTCATTTAGGGAATAGAAAATTTAACAAAAAAAAATTATTTCTTTATATTGGATAGAGATAGTTGGGCAAGTGCGGCTCTGCTTGAAGAATCAATTGCTTGGCATAAGACATGTCATCCCTTTGACTCAATAAGATTGATGCTCAAAACAATAGGGGGATTACTCTAGTTAAACTCTTAGATTAGCCTCATTTATCATCTCCATTATGGCCCATTCCGCTGTGTTTGATGAATCATCTGCTATCGCCATCAATATTTCCTACACAAATCAAATAAATATATGCTCTTTTTAAAATAAGATTTACTTCAAATTATTATTTAAGAAAATGAGGGTATTTCAAGTTCTTATTTAGAATTTTTCCTAAAATTTTTTAGGTCAATGGTAAGAAAAACGCTCTGACTTTGATGATGATAAATAGATAGACGCAAGAAGGAACAGAGAATTTCTCACCGTAGCCTGTGCTTTGACCTAATGCGGCGTTGGCAACGGCTTCCCCTACGAATCCATCAACGTGAGAAGAACATCCAGCAAGTCTTGCTTGTCCGTTGATTGTTTGATTCTCTCGTTTATGGTGGGCTCGCGCAACCACCAGGAATGGGAAATAATCGGAAATGCAGAATGCGTACAGAGAGTTTAGGGCGTCGAACAGTGCGTCCACATGTTGTTCCTCAAATGGTTGGTCCTCCATCTTGCATTTGCCAAAGTACCTCTTGTTTAGCACCAACCTCCTTGTCACATTCCCACAATAGCGCCTCGAGTTCACTTGCATTGGTTGAAGGCATGCTTCACTAGGTTATCGGCTTCCTCAGCCCTCTAGTCGTAGAGCCAATTATGTCGTGTCGGGCATATGATCTCCGTCATCAAGACCTGCCTCATCTACTTCCACTGCTCCCCCGAAGGGCGAGACGACGGCGGTCGTGTAGCCGCCATTGAACACCCAAGCCGCCATCGAGATGGGCCTTGACACGAACGTGGCGTCTTGATTCTTGAGGAACTCCTGGGCGATCTTTGGGTTGGTGATTGGAATGACGTGCGGGGTCCCTATGTGAAAGCATGCGATATCGGTGTCCATCTCCTCCATCAAGCGAAGGATCCACCGGCCCGTGGGCTTGTTTCGGAGCATGTCCAGGGCGCAGCCGACCACTGGCCATGGGGCAGGCCCTGGAAGGAATGGGAGCAAGTCGGATTTTCCTTTGAGGCTTTTGCACCTAATTTGTTTGATGGTAAGGTATAAAATGACTAGTGCCCAGGAAGAGTAGGGCATTAGTGGCGTCTGAGGCGGTGAAACTCGCCATTATGGTGGCAATCGGACTTTCGTCAACACGCTGGCTAGTCTTGGGCCATGAAGGTTTACTAAGATTCGCGTTTTGGGATAAAGAGGAACATTGGGGGGTTGGGCACTAACATGCACGCATATATAGAGAGAGAAATGCCTATAAATGGAAGCTGAAATTGACCAATCCATTTAATTGCAAGCTAGCTATTCTCCAAAAGGATCTGATTCTATTTAAATGTGATTAAATGTATTAGCTTTGCAAGGAATCAACAACATCTGTGAATTAGAGTAAGTGTAATCTCTGTCTATGTTATGTCTATGTACATTCTGCCTTGAGCTAAATGGCGTGTGACGTGAACTTAAACGCAATCTATAGGTGAACTAATCCTAATGATGAGCAAGAGAATCATGAACTAAGTTAATATGGTATGCAATTTGATTTATATGAGCCTAAGCATTTATTGATTAGATGACATGGATATTAACTAACTAATTCTATATAAGATATACATGTTATACTTTTTGTGGAATTCTTTTAAAGCTAAAATATGAAATTACTTAAAGTGTATGATGACCTAACTTAAACTAGGAAGTAATTTATATAAAATCCTAATCTAAATTAGGTAATTTACTAAACTAGTAGATGGTTCCTATGATATGCAATTCTAATTTCGGTAACTTAGATATATGCAATCTAACCTAAATACAAAATGATTTTTTTTTATTTTGGTATTTTCATAATAGGAATGTCTTGTGATTAACAATATCAACCGGAGATGATGAATAGGTAATTAAAAAAATTGACAAATTTATGCAGAAATATAAGTGCCCAATTAGGTAGAAGCGTAAAAACTCGATGTTAGCAATAAATCGATACATAGAAGAATAGGTGATGATTGTCAATATTCTATTAGACAGTTATGAAAATAAGCAGAGAAATAGAAAAAAAATGCATGCAAAGCTATATAGTGGTTCAACTTAGTGCAAGCACACATTCACTCTCCTAGACTAGCAATTTATTGATTGGATTCGACTAATAATCTTCTAGAATGTTATGGCAATATGTGTTGCTTATACTAAAGCACTTCTTCCCAAAGTTGATACTACTTATACCCAAGTGGATAGATCTCATTATCGTATGCCTAAACAAAAACTATAACACTGATACACTTCTCAACTAGATTACACTTTCAATACACTCAGAAAATAGTATAAAGATGTAAGGCTTTCTCTATTGATCGGATTGCTCATCACTCTTGATCTTCTTTTATACTCCTCAATATTCAGTCGTCCCTTTGGACAATCATCTCAAGGATCAATCTCCAAGCCATCCGTTGGATAATTCTTGAGCAAATTTATTAGCTATTTAAGTAAATCAATTTGAGATTATGGAGATTTAATCGCCCACACAATCAAATATGAAAGTTTCTATAAACAAAGTAGCTCAAACTTTGGAAATAATCCCGTCTTTGGGATGATTTTCAATCAATCAAGATTTTACGACCAATTAAGATCTTCCTTATAGTCAATCTTTCCATGAAATCAATAATCAATCAACGTCTTCGCTTGGGAATCAAAGCCAGATTACTAGCTATTATAATTGTTAAGATATCAAAACGTCATATGATATTTTTATCCAAAGCACATGGTTGATATTGGCTAGTAATATCACCGAGTGGGAGTGAATAGGTGATTTCAAAATACTTGACAAATTTTGTAGAATTAAATTAGTCAAATTTGATATAAGCTTAACTAGTTGAAACGTAGTATTAATATAAGCACAAACTAGTTATCTCAAGCAATGTAGTGCAGTGCTTTTATCAAGCAGTGAATGAATATAAGTAGAGAGACAAACAATGCACACAGGGCTTATAGTGGTTCAACTTGATATAAACATATGTTCACTCTCTCACACTAAAGATTTACTTGTTTGATTTCAATAGAGACCTTAGATTAGATCGTGTTGCTTATACTCAAGTACTTATCCTTGAAGCTGGTGCTACTTATATCAAAACTGATAGATCTTATTATATAACACCTAAGCATGAACTATAACACTATCAACACTTTCTGAAAGATTGCAATTTTAAACTTTAAGAAGACAAATTTAAGAATGTAAAGCTCTCTCTGAAATTGGATTTTTAAATTCTTGATTAGTGTAGTATATTTAGCATCTCATTTATACTTAGCATCTTATCTCTAAGCTAGCCATTGGATGATTGTTGAGAAGATCGGGGTAATTGTTAGAGTTAATCAATCAAAATTCCCATAGACTTGGTCACCCATATAATCAAATTTTGGTTTCCAGAATTAGAGTGACTCTAGCTATGGAAAGTATATTGCCTTTAGGATGATTGTCAATCAATCAAAATATCTCGTGTGATTAAATATTTTGATTGTTCCAAGCATATTGGCAATCATGGCTCTATCTTGTCATTCACCTATCTACAATACCTCCAAGCTTTATACCGAACTCCTCGTTCAAGGCTTATTTACCTTCTACTCAAGTACCTTTACCTTGTAGATACCTCTACACCCAATGCCTTACCACTGATAGAGAATTCATAACTTCAAATGTCCAATTTATACTGTTTGGAAAATCCCTTATGATGTTTTGAAGATGACAAAATAAATCAAATGCTACTAACATGTTTAATGATTGAGTAATAGACTATGTAGATGATAGAATATGTAAATGATATTGTCAAAGTCTATCCTTGAAAGAATCAGAAGATAGACTCTATGTTGAAGCTAAATTTATTCAGACTGTGTTCAGACCTGAAGGCTAAATATGTTTAGAAGCAGAATATATTCAGACTTACGTCAATATTATAAAGTCTATTTTGGACGAAAGTCACTTAGACTTTACTTTAGACGGAAAACACTCAGACTTTATTTTTGACAGAACACACCCAAACTTTATATACAGAATGAGACACAAGTCCATAACGTAACAAGGTTTGGAACGAGACATAAGTTCAGAATGTAGTAGATTCAAAACAAAACATATTCAGAATAAGACAATTTGATAGAATGTAACACAAGCCCCAACATATAACGGCTAGTGACCTGGTTTAAATTCTACATTAAGATAGATTTGATTGACTCAATCTAATTGATTGACAATTGGATCTTGAAGACAATAACTTTCTAAATGAAGAAGCTCTACTTATGGAAATTAAGATTCTGTTTGTATAGGCGATTAGAATCAATTTGAGATTCTGCTTCTATCACTCAATGGCTACTAAATATTCTAGATACATAGATCTATCCAATAGATAGATTGAAGACGATCCTCTAGATACTATCCAACGGTTAGTTTGAAAGTTGAGGAGTATTTAAGGAGACCAAGGACTAATGTACATGTAAGAGACGGAGCGTAGAATCTATAATTTCAAAGCCTATGCGAATTTTGATCATACACTTGTCTTTCATGAGCTTAAATGTTTGTGATCGTGATAGAAATACCAAAATAATGACTTAGTGAGATAGTGTGATCAACCATTGAGTGTTTGCACTCAAAGTTGTTATCTCTTGTTGATTACATAGTGGAAACTAGCTAGAAGACTGTTAGCGTGGAAAAGTTGATGTAGGCTTTGTTTAAGCGGAACCACTATAAATCCCGTGTACAATTTTCTCTTCTCTTAAATGTTCTTATTTAAGTCTGTTGCGCACTACATATTATTTCAGAAGTTTGTTCTATCGCACAACAGATTCTAAATATCTATTAGAAGTCTGGTGACTCGCTTATCAAACTTTGATCCTTATTAGACTTTACTCACAACTTATTTTATTCTACATTTATTTGTTAAGATTTTTTTTAAACACCTATTCAGCCCCCTATAGGTGTTCGTACTAGCATTTTTAATTGATATCAAAGCCAAGTACTCATTTTATTGAAGTGTTTTTACTTCTAAGCTAAAGATCTTCTATGGCTAGTATCTTGGCATCAAGGTTGGTTGAAGAGCAAAGTAATACTAGGCCACCCTGTTTCAATGGAAATGAATACAATGTTTGGAAAAATAAAATGAAGACATTCATAATATCCAAAGATTCCTTACAATGCGATGTTGTGGAAAAGGGAATCAATTCCACTGCTACGTCTATATCAAATAAGAATGGCAAAGACAAATAAGCCAAACCCCCCGCTCCTATACCTCGGACGGAAATGTCCAAAAGAGAAGCTTTTGATGCAAAAGCTATTTATTCTTTATATTGCTCATTGTCTCCTACTGAGTATAATAGAATTTCTTCGTGTGAAATAGCTAAAGAAGTTTGAGATAGACTTCATGTTACTTATGAAAGGACTGATCGTGTAAAAGAAACAAAAGTAAACTTCATGCTTGGCCAATATGAATCCTTCAAGATGAAGCTTGGAGAGTCTACTGGAGATATGTTAAGTCGCTTTACGAAAATTGTAAATAGATCGGCATATCAAGGTCAACCGATTTCTGCTCCAATAAAGGTCAATAAACTACTACGAAGACTTTCAAAGGATTGGAACCTTGTGAAGACATCAATTTGGGAGATGGAAATAATCATGCCTCTTTCTATTGATGAACTTATTGATACTCTTCAATCCTACGAAGTGGAACAAATCATTAATGAAGATCTTAACGTAAGAAGTCCATTGCACTTAAATCTAATGTTGATTTTGATGATACAGACTCAGAAAATGACATAAATGACGAAGAATTTACTTTTATGATCAAGAAATTCAAAAAGTTGAGTAGAAAAGAAAGGAAATTCATTGGAAGAAGACAATACAAGTAGAATGCGCAGAAAAGAACAATGGAAGAAGATAACGAGCAACTAAATATCTTCTTGATGACACATTCAGATTCAAACTCAAATTCGAAATCAAAATTAGAATTAGACTCAAAGTCTAAGTCTGACTTAGACACAGACTCGGAATCCACTAAGGAAATCGAGGTAAGTCATTTAGAAATTCCTATTAAAGTTTCTAAGTATATAAATGAGATTTGCTTAAATCTCAAATCTTCTCTTAAAATGATTTCTAAACTTAAAAATGAGAATTCATAGCTTAAGCAATAGGATCTTTCTCAAAAATAAAATTTTGAAAATTCGCAAAAAAATAATTTCTACAAATAAAAGAAAGTTGAAATTTACTTGTAAAAAGAAATGATTCTTTAAAGAAAGAGTTTTCAAATATTTTAACAAAATTTTCGAAGGATTCAAAAACATTAGAGCATATCTTTTCCATACAAATACCTTACTATAACAAGTCGGGACTTAACTTCAATAAGGAAAGTGATTCTCTAATAGATTTTCCTAAAGTCAATATGAGACTTAGACAAAGACCTCATAGACTTGGAACAAGAAGCATTTTCAAAAGATCTTTATAAAACCTGTTGATCGAAATGCCTTCAAGTATTCAAATTATGGAGGCATAGAACACTTTGAGAAAGAATATCCTAAAGTCTAGAGACCTATTTTAAAAAATTGGATAAAACAACATACTCTACTAACTCTCATGGACCCAAGAAAATTTGAGTACTAAAGAAAAGATGAGTTGTTTTTGCAAGAAATAAAGGAAAATAAGAAAGAAAATTTGGTAAGGAATGCATTTTTTTTTTCTCAATTTGATTTGGGCAATAATTCTAATTATACTTGATATTCGATATATCCTCAGTTGATTTAGACTTTGTAATGGTCATATTCAATGATTTGTTTTATTAAAGGAAGAATTGTGTGATTTTTTTTTTTTTTTATTCGTGAGTTGAGATTTGATTTGATATCTTGCTTAGTGAAAATCTATTTTACGTGATATTAATTATGCAAGATATTCTTTCTTAGATACTGAATGATCTTATTCCCTCTGATTTTATCGTACTTTGACTAAGTGAGAATTTCTTTTTCAAGATATTGTTGTGCATAATGTTCTTTCCTTAAATAATATGTTATGATAAATTAAGAAAGACTATTTGATTATCTATGGAGATTTTATATTTTGTTTTAATGAAATTGAAGGATCCAAATTGATGGATACCAAAAATTAATTGAGTTCATTGCAGGAAATTCTATAAGGGAAGAATGATTACAAATCTACATAACTTTTGATGCAATCACAATGGTATATTTCAAACATATATCTTGAGTAAGTGAATAATTTTTTTTTTTATCATCCCGCATTGCAAATTTCTATAGGCATTTATCATGATTTTGAATGATTGCTTATTTTCTTGTCATAAATATAAGGCATTGCAATTTTTTTACTTAATTTGGTGCGTGATAGAATTATTTACTTTCTTTTTGCAAAATGCTTCAATAATATATTTTTGAGATTTATGCTTAAGGAAATCCCTTCGATATTATTGCATATTCATGGATACTCTTACTATATTTTTAGAAGATATCTTATATCTAGCAAGTTTGATTTAGAAATTAGAGGAAGATATTACGTGTTATTTTTACAAAAATTGTTATCTATTATACAAGATTTTGTAGGTGAAAAAAGAATCTTTCATATGGATTTTGGAAAACTCAATTAAAAAATTGTGGAGATTCTGTACTATTTTCCGGAGACTAAAAAATTCTCTTCATTGCACAAAGTTTTTGCAAATTATTGAGCAAGCCCCTAACGTGTCATATGAAATGTTGAGTAGCTCTGAATTTAAATATTTGATAATTTTATATATGCTATTCAATTTATTTATTTATAGAAAATGCATTATATATTATGTGAATATTATAACAGCGTATTTGTGCAAAAATTTTGTTGAGTTGATGCATGTTGAATTCGAGACGGGCTTGATTAAAGAAAATAAATTTCTACCTTGAATTTCAAAAAGCAAACGACCATTGCGGATGTTGTTGCTATGAAGGAAGTAATGGAAAAATATTATGTTCAACGTGCACAGGCCGCAATTAGTGCTATTATCAAATTTTGTCCTGGTAACAAGGGGAGAAAGTGAATCCAAAAGAAATGAAAAGAATCGTGATCACCTTAAAATGGCAACTAATTGAGGGGGAGCATTGATCAATTATGGAAAAATATTTTTGAATTGATAATGATCTTGATTATTATGGGAGGGAGAAAAAGGTAAATGTGTTAGAACTTGTCAACTATTAAAAAAATCCGGTTAATGCATCTTTTATTACCTTTTGTTATTAACAAATCTCTTATTTATTTGTTATCGCTTTATATTCTCTACGTGATACTTTTTCCATTGTTATTGCTTTTTGATTATGACAAAAAGGGGAAAGAATATAAATATGCATGTGTTGATATTAGTCATTGAGTTGCGATTATCTTTCCATACATAATTATGCTCAATTTATTTGCTATCTTATGCTATCTTTTGATTTGAATTACATTATCCTTTAAGATTGCCTTGATTTATTAATATTTTTAAAAGCGTGTTTACACATCTACATATTTCGAGATTATTTTGTCATCATAAAAAATAAGGAGATTGTTAGTGAAATCCATTATGATGTTTTGAAGATGACAAAATAAATTAAATGCTACTATCATTTTTAATGATTGAGTAATAGACTATGCAAATGATAGAATGTGGAAAAGATATTGTCAAAGTCTATATTTGAAAGAACTAGAAGGTAAACTCTATGCTGAAGCTGAACTTATTCAAATTGTGTTCAGATCTAAAGGCTAAATATGTTTAGAAGCAGAATATGTTCAGATTTATGTTCAGATTGTGAAGTCTATTTTAGACAGAAGTCACTCAGACTTTACTTCAGATGGAAGACACCCAGACTTTTTTTCCGACAAAACACACTCAAACTTTACATACAAAACGAAACACAAGTCCAGAACGTGACAAAGTCTAGAGCAAGACACAAGTTTAGAATGTAGTAGATTCAAAATGAAGCATGTTCAGAATGAGACAATTTGACAGAACGTAACACAAGCCCAAACATATAACGACTAGTCATTTGGTTTGGATTATATATCAAGATAAATTGATTGACTCAATCTAATTGATTGATAATTAGATCTTGAAGACAAGAAATTTCTAAACGGAGAAGCTCTACTTATGGAAACTAAGATTCTATTTGTATGAGTGATCATAATCAATTTGGGATTCTGCTTCCGTCACTTAATGGCTACTAAATTTTCTAGATACAGATCTGTCCAATAGATAGATTGGAAGAAAATCATCTAGATACTGTCCAATGCTTATTTTGGAAGTGAAGGAGTATCAATAGATAGATTGGAAGAAAATCATCTAGATATTGTCCAATGCTTATTTTGGATGTGAAGGAGTATTTAAGGAGACCAATTACTAATGAGCAAGTAAAAGACATAACGTAGAATCTATAATTCCAAAGTCTAAGCGAACTTCAATCATACACTTGTCTTTCATGAGCTTAAACATTTGCGAGAGATAAATACCAAAATAGTGACTTAGTAAGATCGTGTAATCTACCACTAAGTGTTTACACTTAAATTTGTAATCTCTTGTTGATCACATAGTGGAATCCAACTAGAAAGCTGTTAACATGGGAGAGTGGATGTAAGCTTGATTTAAGCCAAACCACTATAAATCTCATGTGTTAACTGTTCTTATTTAAGTCTGTTGCACACTTACACATTATCTCAGAAGTTTGTTCTATCGCACAACAGTTTCTGAACATCTATCAGAAGTCTGGTGACGCACTTATCAGACTTTGATCCTTATTCAGACTTTGCTCGCAACTTATTTTATTATGCATTTATTTGCCAAGATTTTTTTTAAACACCTATTCAGTCACTCTAATTGCTCGTACTAGCATTTTTATAGGCATCATCTGCATAATGGCTTGTCATCTTTCATCCGAATTACTCAACCATTAACACATTAGTAGCCCTCGATTATTTGCATCTTCAAAACATCATAAGGAATTTGTCCCAATTGTGATAAGCCGTCAATAGTGATAAGCTGTTGTGCACTGATAATACAAGCACTTCACTTGTACCAGCAGTTCCCTATTTTATAAGATTTCCCGACGATATTATGTTGCTTTTCTTTTGGCAACTTTGAGTATGATAGCAATATAGGTTTTATGGTCTAGTTCACCCTAGTACCTCCAAGTCTGTACTTCTCATTACTTTAGACTTGTTCACCCATACATCCTTCTAGTATTTATGAATCTTTTTAATTTGTCTGTCTAAGCTCCTTAGCTATGGATCTAAGTATTTCCTAAAATATAAACAACATTTTCACTTATCAAGCTCGTGAGATATTTATGGATTGTTTTATCAACTTCACAAAAATATAGGAGGTTTTCTTGATAAAAAATTTCATAAACTAATGAGATGTTATACCTAAGCCCCACATAATCAAATATTCACTGAGACCTAAAATAGGAAACGGATTAATCGTGGATATAATCTTTAGTCTCAAAGATTAAAACCTCAATTATCACAAATATGCACGACTAGAAAGATGAAATTTCGTACAAGGAAAAAGCCTAAAATCACACCAAATCAAGTTAGAATTGAATAATTCGACCAAAAAAAAAGTTAGAATTGAATAAACTCAATTTTAGGCAATTATGTATTCAATTTGGACTTAGTTTAGCCAATTACCTAATCCAGACTGATCTAACAATGACCGGTAGCGTGATTCACGGCGACCAGCGAGGCAAGGATGGGATCACCGGCAAGGAGTTCACGGCACGGCAAGACGGGAAGCTGTTGGAAATCGTCAAAGGAACTAGGACACACCAAGGCAATCGCTAGTGGTTATTGTTCTGGTGTTGGCGCCGTTGGGGTACTACGGAGTTCATTGGACACCGGAGGGAAAACAACAGTTTGACTTGGTAATGCTGCACCGGCATTGGGATCACCTGCAGAAGAGAAACTAGGCACAACGAGGATGACAGGACAGCTAGCAGTGGCGTGCGGTACCGGCAGATGTGGACGAAGTACCGCTTTGGTCTGGAGCTTGCCCGGGATCGCTGGTTTCTCGTCAAAAGTGCAGCTGCACATCGGGGTGTTGGATGACGGTCACAGGACGTATCAATGTAAGGCAGAACACGGGGTCAGGTTTGTTATTGTGGGAGGTGTTATTCGGCAGGAACACCGGAGCTAGGCTGCAATCAAGGCGCGTCAAGATAGCGGTCGAGGTGCGGCAACAGCTGGGCGTGGCAGGATGCGGAGTCGAGAGCCTCGTTTTTGTGCTCAGTTTCTGTAAACTTTTCCATAAGGTGTTCTCTCTCAATTGTGAACTTCTCAAATTGTGGACCCTCCTAATTGTGATGTGAACTGCTCTATGTATAGGCTTAGTTTAGGGCATCCTTGCAAGAAGCTACCTTCTTATTTCGAAATCGAGGTATGTATGATATACTAAACAATAGAAAACCTCTTTTATTCGCAAGAACTATATTTTGAGGATATAAAAATTATTTGCACTGCTTGTTTGCCTTAATAAATCAAATTTCCCAATTTGAAGCACCCCATTTTTATTAGTTTCGGCTACTACATGATTAATGGGCTTTTGCCAAATTTTTAATTCACATGGGCTTAGTCCAACAAACTCAATTAAGTTCAGATCCCCCCGCCGGAGTCTATTGATTTTGGTCCAATTAAAATGCGGTTTATGTAGTTTTAATACTATGAAAATGCTCCTAATATGCAGTGGCAATTTGAAAAAAAAAAATTGTTTAGGGTCGAGACCAACTCCTAATTTATCTATGCAATGGCTAATTAAATAGGTTGTCAAAATTTAGATGTCGACAACCATGTTTTTATCTAACTGTTTAGGTTTTTTTAAAATAGTTGATAGTGATTATATAGAATCTCACAGAATAAATGGCTATTTTTATAAATAAAGCATTACCATTAATAATGCCAATTGTCGTGAATGATAATGTCGACAATTTGGCAACACTCGGGCCCTAAATTGGCTCCTCCATTGAGGAAGAAAAGAAAGATCTCATTGGTACACAATTTCAACTCTGCCATCACATTCCAACACTCGATGAGTTCGAGGGCCTCGAGTCGAGGCATGCCCCCAAGCCGAAGCCAAGGTCGTTGCAATTGGCAGGAGCTTTTATTTCATGAGTCACGGCTCCATCAGCTGCTACATTGGCTAGGGCTAGAAAAAAGAAGCAAGTAATATTTCAAGGCTAGAGTCGAAAATCGAATTTGTAAATTGAAAATATGAAAAGAAACCACGAAGAGTTGGTCGATTAGGTATGATTCATTGGTGAGGGAACGATGGATTTTGCATTGCATGCCTGTATACTTCTAATTTAATGTTATATATAATCATTATTTCACTAAACAATGAAAATTTTAAATTAGGAACGAAATTGATAGATTTTGAGGATGGACAGAAAAATAAATGTTTGAAAAACCCATAAAAAAATTTGAAATGCAAATGCTGGAAATAAAGGGTGTGGATGACAACTATTTTGTTCCTGAAATCAATTTTTAGCCTCTTTTGACAACTTTGTGAGCAAAATTACGCATTAATAACAACACAAAAGTTTTTCCTCCCAAGTGATCGGCGATTGGTGACGAGCGGTGATGGGTGGGCAGTTGACCAGTAGTGAGGGCGAGCAATGAGAAAGGTTCTTATTTCTATTATTTTGTTTCAGAAATAGAAAATTAGAAAATTTTAAATGATCATTTTTGTTACAAACCTATTTTTTTACTAAAAATTTATTCTGAAAATAGAAAAACGAAATTGCATTATCAAACGGATTTCTATTCCAAATCTGTTCCTGAAAATTTTAAAAAAAAAAACATAATGATTATCATGCGCGTTCTAAAGGTTGCAAGAAAGGTAATGGCATGGGAAATTCAAATTTTTGGAAAGAGAAATTTGCAAGGAATTTACGAATAAATTTGCTGGAAGAAACCATGAAGAGTTGGTGGATATCTCAATACATTTATGTATATGTATACAAAGGAACGATGCATATGCAAGGGAACGAAACGACTTTGCATTGCATGCCTAGATAGTTCTAATTTGATGTTATATATTATTAGGAAAAATTATCTAATTGATTCTAAATCTAGTGCATTAATGCCAATTCAGTTATAAACTTTTCATTTTTGTAAATTTAGCCCTGAATTTTTTTACGAAATGTCAATATACCCAATCTACAAAATTGTCATTAGAAGCCGATGATAAGGCAATCGAGTCATTGTCAGCCATCTTACATAGCATACAGTCACATCATTGATTCTCAATAAAAATTGGCCAGAAAGACTACATCGAAATTTTGAATAAAGGTTTAGGATTAAATTGACAAAATCGAAAAGATTATGACTGAATTGACATTTGTACAATAAGTTTATGATTGATTGAATAATTTTCCCTTATTGTTATTCAATTTCAATGCAAATGAGAGGTTTTTCAAACTAGTATATATGCATGTTATTATTACTACTAATAATTATTTCTTTTTATTTATGCATCTTATTAATATAATTATGTCTTTGAAATAGTAGCGTGCAAAAGAGATTGCCCAAACTGGGAATTGCTCGAACCAAACCAGACTAGCTTGTTGGTCCAATTCCCAGGAGTGTTGGTCCATTTCTTGATCCCTAAAAGTAAAATCGGTGTCCAACAGTCCAATTCCTAATTCAAAGGGAGAATTAGATCGGAATGGACTGAACTGATTAAATATACTCTTTTTAAATTTTTTAGTCTTTCAAAAAATTAGTAAAATGTGAATTAAACACTATCTTCATCCGATTTCAAGTAGTGGAAAAAAAAGTAATGAGAAAAAAAAATAAGAGATCGGTTTCATTGGATTGGACCAATGGTGTGGTCCTACTCCTAGTCTTAGGACCAATTGGAAATCATCGGAGAATTGTGTTGTGTTTCCCAAGCGAGTTCTATCCCAGACGGCGGGCGGACAAATGCGGAGAACCAATGTAAGAGTAGAAATCGTTTAGCTCTTCTCGAGCCAAGAGAGAGAGAGAGAGAGAGAGAGAGAGAGAGAGAGAGAGAGAGAGAGAGAGAGAGATGCGAAGGCAGACTGACGTTGGCGGTGGTGGTTACTGTTGCGAAAGGGCGAGCGATTGAACACTAATATAGACACAAGAAGAAAATAAATCGGATACTGAATTTACGTGGTTCAGTCGTAAGGACCTACGTTCACGGGGAAAGCAGCAGCAAATTTTACTATAGATCAAGCGATATAAGAAGCTTACACACTCAAATCACTCAAACACTCTCTTGGTATTTCCCAAGCCTTAATTACACCCAATAACGTACGCAGTGTTTAGCCCCGAAATTCCTCAAGAAACAATCTCTTAATCTCATGAAGGAATTACACGTAAATCTTACCACAAGATTTAATTGGCTACAAACGCAAATATTTCTTGGATGTAATTCACGGACAAGAATGACAAAGAAAATCCCTCTCAAGCACTCGCCAACGAGACAGCGCTTCAAGACCAATTCTTCACGATCAACCCTCTTCCATCCATGGCCACAAGTCTATATATATAAGTGAGACCTTTATTCTTTTGCCAACTTCTCATAGAATTATGTTTCCTATCTTGCTCAATTTTATCCAAAACATATCTCTGTATATTTTAAACAAAATCCAAGTCAAAGTCAAAGTTGAACTTTCTTATTTTAGCGGCCAAATTCTCCAACGCAAATTCAAACTTTGGGAAGTTGATCTTCGGATCTTCTTTGCTCAATTTCGAACGTCCGCAACATATTCAATTCAGAATATTCAAAACTTTCACATTGGACTTAAACTCAAGACATATCTTAACAATCTTCACCTTAGCTCAACGTTTGAGCCAAGTTGCAATCGCTTCGCAAAAATTCAAACTCTGCTGCTATTCTTCCATAGCCCCCGATGGGCTCAACCGCCACTGATATTATCCAAGTCCAAGTCTCGCTTGAACTTCACCATAACCGAGGACCTCATCAGAATACCAACTCCACATGCACTTTTAACTGTTCTACAAGGATTTTCCAACGCAACCTCCTTAACCACAGACAAAGTAAAACCATTGTCGCATCCATATCTATTAGGAAATTGAATACGTACCTTGTTAATTTCAACAGTTATGGCAACCATTGGCTCTATAGGCTCCACCTCGCTACAAGCACCATATGTGTCGATTACTTTGCTAGTATCCATATACGCTACCTCAGGAGTTTCTAGTCGCAACTCCACCTTAAGTTGAACACCGTCTAGATCAGTATTAACATTACCACAAACACTCATTGCCAGAAGTATCGGAGACTTGTCAAGGATAACTTTTCTACTGTTAATAGGTGAATTTATATTTGGGCACCACAATCGATCGCCCCGCTATGACACCCCTTGACGGCCCCCAATCCGTTAGGGTCGCCACAGATTACTTGTCACTCATCCTACTACATACCAATAAGGTAACTTTTTAATTTAAGTGAAACCATAGTTCATAGGGGTTGATCAGTAAAATACTTTTTCATTTTTTTTTTTGTAAAGGTCCTAGCGCAGTTCATCAGCGGAAGCATAAACAAGTCTCACAATCTCTCCCTCCAACAAAAATAATGCAATGCACACCAACTACACACCAGAAGAAAAGATAAAGCCGATTCACATTTATTTATATTTTCATGATGGATATTTTGGGTCGATACAAAAATGCCAAGATTTTTAACTATACTTGGCTACACCCAAAAGAGAACTTGACCCTATATGAAACATGTACATCCCTCCATCATCAAGTGTCGGCTATCCCCAAAAAGAAAACATCAGGTCCCACCAGTCCTACGTGCCATCACACCTAACCCGGTGCATCGGGCGGTGGTGGTGGTAACATCCCTAACATCACCCCATTGTGTCGAACGTGAACGAACAAAAACTCTTGGATGATAGGGTCATCAACTGAACCCACGTCGTACATCACCAATACTCGAACTCGGACATACTCTAGACCAGGTATACTAATACAGGAATGCTCGGTGCACTCCACCTCGACGTCAATAGGTATGTCATCGAAGGTACCACGCACAACTGGTGAAAGAGGCATCTTTCTAATCTGAAATGTTAATCCCCAAAAGGGGTGAGTACAACCACTCAGCAGTAAAGATCCGCCACACTACACATAGTGCATCAAATAGAACAATCAAGGTATCATGAATAAAACACATATCATTCATATATTCAGGCATACCTTACCTTGCAGCCATGCATATATCACCACGCCATATGTGCATATACCACCATGCACTTATCATCAAGCAGTCATGCATATATCACCATGCCATATGTGCATATACCACCATGCACTTATCATCAAGCAGTCATGCATATATCACCATGCCATATGTACACATCCATGCGCATGATACAGTCTCAATTTTTATCTTTCCAGGGACCCGTGTTTGCATCCCTCAATTTATCGCTCGCATCCAACCTGGCATCACGAGGAACCTCCGGCACACACCTCCGGGCATTCGGCACACACACTCCGAGCATCTCGTACCTCAACTAGCATCACGAGGTATCCCCCCCTCGGCACACACCTCCGAGGCTTCCGGCACACACCTCCGGGCATCTCGAAACTCCCGAGGACATCTGGCACACACACTCCAGGCATCTCGAAACTCCCGAGGCATCATCGACTCACACCTCCGACGGTTTTGTTATTATCTCAATTTCAACATGGCATTTGATGCAATATAACATGCCATATGTCACCACATATGCAACATAATCAACCACTCAAAACATCATATCACATGGAAAATTTCATTTTTTTTTTACAATGCATCAATTTTCGGATAAAAACATAATACACTCCTTTAGTTAAAACTCTAGGAAAATTAGTGAATGGTATAAATAAATTCTGAAAACTTGACACATTATAGACAAGACCTAAAGGCAGATATCTCATGCAAAACACCATACCAAAAGAATCTCACACAAAACAGTACAGTCCATGCATCACAGTCTTCAAAATTTTAACACTTCAGCTTGCACGGTTTCGGAAGTAATTTAAATTAAATATCCAATTGAACTCTGAAAATTCTGAAATTTTGATATGTTATAGAAAATTCCTAAGGATAAATATCTCATGAATAAATTTAAATCAAATCGTTCTAGATTAACAGATATAGATGATTAATTCCCTCTGTTCTCGGTGTCATTTTTCCAGATTATCTTCTTTCAAAGGAAACTCGTTTCACCAATCTACACATGTCCGTTTCTTCTCAATTTTCATTATGTTATACCTCAGAATATTATCTACAACTTTAATTAAGGACACGTGATCAAATTTTAATTGTATGATTTTATAAAAATCACAGAATCATACTAGGTTGAGGTAGTATTTTCCCAGATCCAGTTTTTTCAAAGGACAACGATTTCACCAACCTATTTTTGTTCATTTCCTATAAATTTTTTATATGTTTTACCTCAAGAAGTACAATAAAACTTTCATTAAGAACTCAAAGTGATATTTTCGCAAGAAAGCTACTTTACAGTCCACGAAATCACTAAAGGTCAGCACAACAAATTCGAGATCTGATCTCTCCAAAGGAAAATCGTTTCATCAGGAAATCCTTGTCTCTTTTGTCTCAAATTTTAGTATGTTATTCCTCAAGATGTTCTCTACAACTTTCATGAAGAGATCGAAACGATATTCCAACTAAAAAGTCACATGCAGCTCACAAACTTGTGAAGGGTCGGACTAATTTTTCCATAAAACAGCATGCTAGGCCAACGAATTTCTCCCCATAGCTTCGACCTTTCATCACATCTACCACAACCAAAATTCACCATCTTCTACACACACATCACAGCAAGCAAAGGGTAGGTTTTAGGACTCTACTTGCCTCTAATCCAATCACAAATAGCAACAAAGATGGCAGGCAAGGCGGCGAATGAACGGCGGCGAGCTGGGCGGACGATCGGCGGACGGACCTCCCTCCTTCCTCTCGCACGCACGGTCTCTTTCTCTCTTTCTCTCTTTCTCTCTTTCTCTCCTCTTTCTCTCAGATGACTCCCTCTCTCCCTTTCCTTGCCTAATCCGCCCCCTCACTCTTTCTAATTTCTTCCCCTCATGATTAACAATCATGATCTTGCATGCCGGCGCCACTTGGCAATTGCCATGCAAGATGGGCTTGTATCCGGCTGGGCTTGGGCCAACTTGGTTGACGGCAGCTCCTTCTCTTCCTTTGGGCTTCGTGGGCTAGGCCCATATGGCCGACTGGTGGGTGATCGTGGGCTAGGTTTTTGGGCTAGCTTGGCCTAAGAATTTCGGCCCACTTCCCCTTTAATAATCTACTAATATCTTCCACTTAAATAAATTCCTAACTTACAAAAATAATATGGCCATAAAACTTGAAATCATAAATCCATAAATTCCAATTATAACACACATGGCCAATGATAGAATTTTCTTTCCTATCAAATAATTATTCATTAAAAGCTTGGCCATAAATCTTATTGCAAATTATGGATTAAATGGCTACAATTCAACTTAAGGGTACTTTCATCATCTTTCCATAGGTTGTAATGTATCTAGAGGTTGCCATGAGATTTTGGGATGCCACACCCACTCGCGTTGTGCATAGCCATGGAATATGTACCTCGCCCTCCCATCGAGCTTACCATCACTCACTCGAAAATAACACGGACAATCAAACATTCTAATAATAGAATAACCGGCAACGTTACCTGACCACACTTCTTCAAGAGTCCACCATTCAATAGCAGTTGATGGATATTTATTCACCAGGCAACTTATCGTACTAAGCATATTAGCTAGGATTCTCCTAGCAATACCAGCACCATAGATCATTTTATGGGCCGTCTTTAGTAATAATATGCTCATCAATTATGCAAATTGTTGTGATTTATTGGCACTGGTGCGATGTTTCACTATGTCCTCTTTCATGTAGAATTTATTTGTTAGCTCTGAGTATAACTCCATGCTATTGTCAGTCCGCACATGCTTAATTGACTTACCAGTCTCCGTCTCGATCAAAGCTCTCAACCGCGTGATCCTGACACCAACATCAAACTTGTGCATTGGCACAAACACCCAAGTCTTCCTTGAGCAGTCAAAAGACTCTCGAACAGATGCATCCGACGTCTCCGCAGTAAAATTTGTCACTGTCTCACCTTGAAGTTTATACAAGCCTTCATGCTTGATTCCTTTCATTATCACCAAGGCACCTCGAACAACCTTCAGAATTCCACCTTTTGAAGAATACATGCAACCAACTGAATCTAGGACACTCAAGGAAATTAAGTTCTTTTTCAATTTCAGAACGTGTCTTACTCAAGTCAATGTCCTCACAATGCCATAATGCATTCTGATTTTAACATCACCAATACCCACAACATCGCACTCAGCGTTGTTCCCTAACTAGACTTTACCACTACTTGTGCACTGATAAGTGATAAACCAGTTTCTATTTGGTATGACATGAAAAGAACAACCAGAATCCATAATTCATCCATCAAACGATTGATCATTAGTGATAGATAAGACATAATCAGTATTATCTGCTACAGCAGCAACATTATCTGCAGAATCAATTATAATTTCCTTACTCTTCTCATTTTTCAGCTTAAGGCAATTCCTTCTAAGATGCCCTCTCTTGCCACAGCTCCAACAGACAACATTAGCAGTGCTAGATTGATTACGTCTGTTCATATTAGTACTACTCTTACCCACACGTGTTATAGATCTTCCTCTATTTTCACTTACTACAGCAGTAGATACAGATTCGCCAAATTCTTTTCTATGAATATCCTCGCTCAGAATCAAGTCTCAAATCCCATCAAATGTCAAACTTGTTGACCTAGAGGAATTACTAACAGCGGTAACAATAGTATTTCAACTATCAGACAATAAGGACAACAGAATCAAAGCACGTACCTCATCTTCAAAACCAATCTCAACTGAACTCAATTGACTAATAATCACATTGAATCCATTGATATGATCTGCAACTGATGCACCTTAGCTCATCTTCAAATTAAACAGACGTCGCATCAAATAGACATTGTTGATCGCAAAGGGCTTCTTGTACATATCCGACAGGGCTTGCATTAAATCAGCAGTGGTCTTCTCCTTCAGGATGTTAAATGCGACGTTACGAGCCAACGTCAACCAAATAACACCCATAGCTCGTCTATCCAACAAATCCCAATCAGCTTGCTTCATCGTCTCTGGTTTCTCCACAAACAAGGGCAAATGTAGTTTCATCTGGTAAAGATAATCTTCAATTTGCATCTTCCAGAAACTAAAATGCTTCCAATCAAATATGTCGATTCTCACTTTTACTTCTTCTATCACCATCGATTCGCTTCAACTTAGCTAAGCCTAGCTCTGATACCACTTGTTGCGAAAGGGCGAGCAATCGAACACTAATATAGACACAAGAAGAAAATAAATTGGACACCAAATTTACGTGGTTCAATCGTAAAGATCTACATCCACGGGGAGAGCAGCAACGAGTTTCACTATAGATCAAACGATACAAGGAGATTACATACTCGAGTCACTCAAACATTCTCTTGGTGTTTCCTAAGCCCTAATTACACCCATAACGCACGCAGTGTTTAGCCCCAAAATTCCTCAAGAAATAATCTCTCAATCTCACAAAGGAATTACACACAAATCTTACCACAAGATATAATTGGCTACAAACACTAATATTTCTTGGATGTAATTCACAGACAAAAATGACAAAAAAATCCCTCTCAAGTACTCGACAACTAGACAGCACTTCAAGACCAATTCTTCATCCATGGCCACAAGTTTATATATATACTTTGCCAACTTCTCATAGGATTCCATTTCCTATTTTGCCAGATTTTAGCCAAAACATATCTCTGTATATTTTAAACAAAATCTAAGTCCAAGTCAAAGTTGAACTTTCCTATTTCAGCGGCCAAATTCTCCAATGCAAATTCAAACTTTGGGAAGTTGATTATTGGATCATCTTTGCTCAATTTCAAATGTCCACAATATATTCAATTTGGAATATTCAAAACTTTCAATCGGGCTTAAACTCGATACATATCTTAACAGTTATGACGATGGAGGAGGTGGGGGTGGTGGGTGAAATAGAATGAAATAGGTGGTGGTACCACTTTAAAAGGCAAGAATTTGGATTTGTTGGCGAAGGGTTTGCTTCTGCATGGATCCGCATATACACTAGCAATTCCTCGATGTAGTGCATTTTTATCTTCATGTCCAAACACACTATATGCCTTAATTCCCAATATATCGATTTTTCGTCCTCTTTGAGAATGTTGGGAACGGACTGGCAATGTAATTACTATTATTGACATCATTATAAGTTTCTCATACCCATTTCAAAATAAGATAGAAGGTTTACTAATTAGTGGTTTCTTAATGGGGGCTACATTAATTGATATTATAATTTACTATTTTACGAAATTAGTTTACGATAAGATAGAAGGTTTACTAATTAGTCTAATATTGGGCTAGTTAGTGTAAGCCGAGTTGAATCTAGCCCGTAATGAGAGGATCTGGCTAAAAACTCTATAAATAGTATTCAAGTATTTCCTCTAATCCTAATTTTCACAATTATCCTCACAAATGAGCGTTTATCTAGTGCTAAAGGGTGAAGATGTCATTTTATGAAGCCAATGATATAGAGGGCAATAGAAGAAAATGACTTGTACTTGGATCATTACTTTTATGCTTCTGCATCAAGAACGATAGATTTCAAAATAGCTGCGTTAAATTTTCAATTTTTAGAGCCACCATAGATTAGAACACTAACGTATAGCTTTTTTTTTTTTTGCCTTTTTTTAAATGATTTTTTTGTGCAGCAAAAATCGATTTTTATTATATAAATAGAAAGAACTCGACTAAATGAGCAAATTCTTAGGTGGCGTGCCACCGACGGAGATTCCAAGAGCCCCCACACGTGGCCACACAACGCTAAGGGTGTTGAGCAAGTGCCACGCACCCTCATGCGCTCAAGTGCGGGCGCTGCTGATGCGTGCACTACATGCACCGAGGCTAACATCAACAATGTAACCTTTGAGACCTAACCTGATCCGGTGACCCAACCCATTAACCCTAAACCCGACCTAAGATCCGACCCATTGACCTGCCTGAACCGAGTTACCGTTGACTAAACCGATTAACCGGTTGGACCATGCAGTCAAATCGGGAACTAGTCAAACTGTCATCAGCTGGATCAGAAAGCAAGCCGAGTGAGGCTACTTGCGCGTGTGCTCCGTGCACCACGCACTCAAGTGGAGCGTGTAGGCATGTGGAGGCTCTGATGGGCACATGGTCAACGGCTACGTGCTCGTACATTGATACTCTACCTTGTGGTGTATTTATTTTATATGTTTGATGATTTTATGAATGTGAAAATACATACAGAACCTTAAATACGTATATTTTCTCGTTATTTTATTTTATTTTTCTATGATTTTGGAAAATAGGTACCGGTGTACAAGTTTGTCATCACATAGATATTGTGTAGAGTATAATTCATTGATAATATATATATATATATATAAAGTTTAATTTATATCAATGAATAAAGTAATATAATTGACATGATATGTGATTTAATGATTAACTGCCCATGTCACTAAAGTTAAAATCACATGAATATTGTATATGTGAGTAGTAAAGTCATATCCTCAGTATGAGAAAGTTTTAAGGATTCAATTAAGTTATGATCACCAAAGTAGCACACTTGATTGGATAAAAGAAATATCGGTATTGTATAATGATGGGATGTCTCATGTTCTAGTGGATGGTCATACTTTCAAAAGAGGTGATTGTGTATTAATTCATAGAGGGATACATAATGAAGAAGTGACTGATTCTAGTGATTTATACATCCAAATGCGATGAATTCACGAATGTTAGAATATATTCTCATAGCCACTGTCATATAGAGAGTATACGACTACAAGTCATGTATTCTGCCCAAAAAGTAATTTTATGATTTATATGTAACTCTCTAGATGTGTAATTATACATCAAGTTACATAATACTAACGTGATGCTAATTATATGCTAATTGTCTATATATATATATATATATATATATATATATATATTACTTATTTTTCAGTCACTTTTTCTGTAAATAGTAACTCTGTTACTATTGAGGTTCTTGCTGGTTCAAATTTTAAGAGATGTAGGAAAGATTTTTTGTTTAGTATGAAGATGACAGATGTTCATATGGCTCTTACCGCCAATAAATTGACATATCTTATTGCCAAAAGTAGAAAAATTCAAAAAACATATTTTGCTGCTTGGGAAAAGAGCAATTGAATTTGCTTACTATCGATGAAACATTCCATTCAAAAAAATTTGAAAAGTGGTTTGTCTACAGACTGTACTGCTAGATAGATAATGGAAACCTTAGTGGCTAAAAACCGTGTTTTGTCAAATGCTGAGATAGAGGCACATTTGCAAATACTATTTAATATAAAATATGATGGTTCTTGTGGAGCTAGGGATTATATTTTGAGGATGGTAGATTTGTAGACAAAATTTTAGGCTCTTAATATTGCTATTCCTACTACTTGCATTGTAACGACTCGAGCCCCACAGTATAATATTGTCCGCTTTGGACACTGAGTCCCCACGGCTTTAAAATGCGTTATACAGATTAAAGGGACCCAAGTCTTTTTAAACTAGCCCAGGACTCCCCCCAAAGCGATATGTGGGACGGGAGACATGTCCTTGGTCTCACCCGCGTATTGCCAAGGCGATCTCAGTCCATCCCTCCGTACTATCTCGGGTCTGTGTTGTCACAATGCATGCCCGTGATTTTTGATGTAATTTCTTTGTCTAAATAGTTAAGCACGAGAACATATTTTCCGTCAATCTCCTAAAAATGTAAAGGGTCATAATTTAAACACATCCTATCATTTAGGTGATAAGAGTCACTTGCTACGAAATTATTGTTCACACTCATATCTCACAATCGCTATGAACGGATATATCCAAAACATCATGTGTCACTCTTTAATCCACCATTGTGATTTTTGATATAATTACTTTGTCCATTAGTTAAGCATGAGAAGATATTTTCTGTCGATCTCCTAAAAATGTGAAAGATCGTAATTTAAATGCATCCTATCGATTAGGTGATAAGTCACTTGTTACAGAATTATTATTCACACTCAGATCTTACAATTACTATAATTGGATATACCCAAAACATCTATGTGCAATTACTCATGCAAACGGACAAAATACAGCTGCTCAAATGTCCTAGTTGCTCTAAAAAAAAATGTCCTAGTTGCGTCCGGTAAAAGCAGGTCCATACGTTAGGTGATAAGAGTCACTTGCTACGAAATTATTGTTCACACTCATATCTCACAATCACTATGAACAGATACATCGAAAACATCATGTGTCACTCTTTAATCCACCCATGCTCGTGATTTTTGATGTAATTACTTTGCCCATTAGTTAAGCACGAGAAGATATTTTCCGTCGATCTCTTAAAAAATGTGAAAGATCGTAATTTAGACGCATCCTATCGATTAGGTGATAAAAGTCACTTGCTACAAAATTATTATTCACACTCACATCTCACAATTACTGTAGTCGGATACACCCAAAACATGTCCGTGCATTTACTGCAAACGGACAAAATACAGCTGCTCAAATGTCCCAGTTGCGTCCAGTAAAAGCAGGTCCACACATTAACAATCCAGCGACTCTATGGAATCCAATGAGCTACACTTCGTTTTCTGGCTGTTCTTAAAACGCATCGAGCTCGTCGAACGACGTTTGGCGATGTGGTTCGAAGTCCATCCCCGGAGAACTCGATCGTAGAGACAAGTCAAAAGGGCAAAGGGTCGCGTCTTTACGTGGCTTTTGGCATGGTTCATGTCGTACTACGACAGTTGGGATGCGTCAAGGAGGAGATGCAATCTGTTGGAGAAATCTTCTTGAAGTGTTTTGAAGTTGACAAAACGTTTCCATCAGTCTAGTCTGAAGGCTTGCAGACTCTACTGTTTAAAGTCGAAGACCTCCGGACAGCCGGACTCAAGACTCAAAGTCTATCCTCATTGACAGTCTCTAATCCGTTGAAGAAAGGTTATCCGGAATCGGATGTTTCGTTAAGGATTTAACCTTATCAACGGAGAAGATCTCGTGGCTGGAAAAGACATAACGGAGTCCTTTGATTGATCGAAGATTGACTCGATAATTGAAGATCCGGTGATTGCTTAAATATTATTGAAAGGTTCTACTTATGGAAACCGAGATCCTGATTGTATGGGCGAACAAAATTGATGGGCTATCGACACGTTCCTTTAATAGCTCGAACAATCTTCCTAATTGATTCCGTCCAACGGGTAGATGGGAGGAATTCCTTTGGTAAGTGCCAACGGGTATGATGGCATAAAGGAGTATATAAGGAAGACGGTCTTAGTTGTTCAAGGTGTGCGCGATAAAAGAATTCCAAAGTCTGAAGCTCCTTTTTGTTTAGACAATTCCTTTGAGAAAATAGTTGTATACAAAAGAGAGTCTATATTTGTGAGAAATCTTGAGGAGGTGTGGTAGAACATCTACACTGTGGAATCAAGGCAAAGCTATGCTGTAACTTCTCTTTTGTTCATAGTGGAATCCAGCCAATAGGCTATCAGTGAAGAAGAGTAGACGTAGGCTTGATATAAGCCGAACCACTATAAACCGCGTGTTCAATTTTCTCTTCTCTCAGTCTTACTTTGATTATCGTTTGTCTCAAATCCATCAACTGTCTAGTATTGTGCAATTGTTGAAGAAAAATCTTTTATATACCAATTCACCCCCCTCTAGGTACTCATACTAGCAATATTAATTGGTATCAGAGCCTGTGTACTTACTTTATTTGAAGTGTTTTACTTCGTAGTAAAAGATCCATGGCTAGTATGCTAGCACCGGGCTGATGGAAGGGCAAAGCAATACCAGACCACCCTACTTTGATGGAAAGGATTACAACATCGGAAGAACAAGATGAAAGCTTTCCTACACGATCGAAAGATCCTCCGGAATGGGACGTTGTAGAAAAAGGAATTACTCCTACCACTGCATCAGTCTCTGAAAGAGGGAAAGAAACTTATGAGACCAGCGAAATGATTCAGGAAGAGATAATCAAGAGACAAGCACTCGATGCAAAAGCAATTTACTCCTTATATTGTGCTTTGTCACCAACTGAATATAATAGAATATCTTCTTGTGTTACAGCAAAAGAAGTTTGGGACAGATTACATATCACCTATGAAGGAACAGATCGAGTGAAGGAAACAAGAATCAACATTCTTCTCGGTCAATACGAAGCCTTGAACGAAACCGGGAGAATCTATAACCGACATGTTTAGTCATTTTACAGATATTGTGAATGGTCTTGAAAATCAAGGTCAACCAATTTCGATCCCATGAAGGTAAACAAGCTATGCGTGGACTCTCCAAGGATTGGAATCACATAAAGACTTCGATAAGAGAGACACAAAGAATTATGCCACTATCTCGTCGACGAGCGATTGGAACTCTTGATCTTATGAAGTGGAACGGATCAATGAAGATGAAGATCCAAAAGGTAAGAAATCCATTGCATTAAAATCAAATGATGATTCGATGATACAGATTCTGAAGATGATATGGACGATGAGGAGCTTGCTCTCATGATAAGAAGATTCGAAAACTGAATAGAAAAGGAAGAAGGTTCAACTCAAAGAAACAAAGCTTTCAAAGACAGCAGACTAAGTACGTTGATGATGAGGAACCAAACAAAGATGTAGTCTGCTTTGAATGTAAGAAAAAGGGACACATTAGACCCAACTATCCTCTTCTGAAGAAGAAGAGAGGAAAAGCTGAAAAATTTCGAAAAGCTCTCAAAGCTGAAACCTGGAGTGATACAGAGTGTGAAGAAAGTGATAATGAATATGCCAATCTATGTCCGATGGCACAATCAGACTCGAGACTCTAAAGAAAGTAATTTTAAAATTCCTGTCAAAGTTTCTAAATACATTGATGAACTGTGTTTTAGTCTTAAGACTTCTCTCAAAAGAATTTCCAAACTGAAAAAAAGAAAACTCAGCTCTAAAACAAAAGGAAAACGTTTTAGTAGAAAGAGTTAAAAGTCTAGACTTGATTGTTTCCACTCTTAAAGAAAATGAAGATAATCTTTTAAAAGAAAATTCTCTTTTAAAAATAGACTTATCAAATATTTCAAAGAAATTTTCAATAGGGTCTGAAAAACTTGAAGAAATTCTTTCAGCTCAAAGACCTTACTTCAATAAGTCCGGTCTAGGTATGACAGCAGAAACAATTCCCTTGATTGATTTTCCTAAAGTAAAAGAAAGAATTAAGAAAAGACTCTCGAGAGAGGCTTACAAAAATCATTTCAAGAAAGTTTTTTAAAATCTGTAGGTAGAAATGCTCTCGGATGTTCAAAGTGCAACAAGTCCGGATCACTTTGAAAAAGAGTGTCCTATGGTTTGGAAACCCGTTAAGAAAATATGGGCTAATACACGCTTATGTTACTAACACCAAAGGACCCAAGAAAGTTTGGGTACCAAAGAAAGCTTGAGACTTTATTTTAAATGCAGGTCACCGTCAAGAAAAAGGTAAAGTGGTATCTTGATAGTGGATGCTCAAGACACATGACAGAGACTCAAATTGTTTTATAAAGCTTGCTCAAGTAAATGGTGGAAAAGTTTCATTTGGAGGAAACAACAAAGGAAGTATTGTGGGATTTGGAACTGTGAAAATTGGAAATCTCACAATAAGTAATGTTTCCTTAGTGGAAGGACTCAATTACAATCTTCTCAGCATTAGTCAATTGTGTGATACTGGTTTCAAGATCTTCTTTCAAGAAGGAATATGTTCTGGAATCAGTAAAGACTCTACTCAGTCTTTCATGGGTCGAAGACATGGAAACATCTATCTTCTGGATGTGAAACCAAATGAATCGCAATGTTTTATCTCAATTCAAGACGAAGCAAGCTTATGGCACGAAAGCTTGGTCATGTCAACATGAAGCGATTAGCCAAAATCTCATCAAAGCAGCTTGTTCGAGGACTACCCAAATTACCTTATCAAAAGACTGATCCATGCACTCCATGTATTCTGGGAAAGCAGGTAAGAAATTCATTTAAGCCAATAAATCATGTCTCTACTAATCATGTACTACGGTTGCTGCATATGGATCTCTTCGGACCAACAGAACACGAGTATTGGAGGTAAGAAATATTGCCTAGTAATTATGGACGATTACTCCCGTTTTACTTGGGTATATTTCATTGCAAGTAAGTTTGAAACCTTCTCGTATTTTGAAAAATTTGCTAAAAATGTTCAAAATGAAAAAGGATGTGTTATCTCAAGTATAAGAACAGATCATGGAGGTGAATTTGAAAATCAAGATTTTACAAAATTTTGTGATGAATCTGGCTTTAATCATGTGTTCTCCTCTCCATATACTCCTCAGCAAAATGGAGTTGTGGAAAGAAAGAACAGATCTCTTCAAGAAATGGCTAGAACTCTTTTAATTGAAAGTAAGATTTCTTCACGATTTTGGGCTAAAGCTGTTTCAACAGCATGCTATATCATCAATAGAGTCTTCTTAAGACCTATTCTAGAGAAAACCCCTTATGAGTTATTCAAAAATAAGAAGCCTATTGTTTCATACTTTCATGTATTCAGTTGCAAATGTTTTATATTGAAAACTGCAAAAGATCGAGTTGGTAAGTTTGAAGAAAGATCAGATGAAGGTATCTTTCTTGGATATTCTACATCAAGCAAAGCCTTCGAGTCTATAGCAAGAAGAGCCGCCCGTGGAGGAGTCAATGAATGTCAAATTTCAAGACTCAACGCAAGATGAATCAAGTCGACTCATCAAGAAGAGTCTCGAACCCGCTCCGCACCTTCCAAAGCTTACAACTCAAGAAGCATCTCGACTACGGAAAACCAGCATCGGGTTGTTCGTGAAGATCCAAATAAAGAGAGAGATCATCAACCGAGACAAATCAACAAGTAACCTGGAAGCATAAGTCCAGTCATCCCAAAGATCTTATAATCGGCGAAATTAATGAAGGAATTCGCACTGATCCAAAAGGGGAGAAGAGTCTAGTGTTGTGGCTCTCGTTCTGAAATTGAACCAAAGAGCATAGAAGAAACTTTATCTGATGAAAGCTGGATTGAAGCTATGCAAGAAGAGCTCAGACAGTTCAACATTATTGATGTCTGGGAATTGACATCCAAACCAAAAGGTAAAACTGTTATTGGAGCTAAATGGGTGTTCAGAAACAAGATGAATGAGAAAGGAAAAGTCGTATGAAACAAAGCAAGACTCGTGGCCAAGGGATATACGCAAGAAGAAGGAATAGACTATGATGAGACTTACGCACCAGTAGCAAGGTTAGAAGCTATTCGACTATTACTTGCGTTTGCTTGTTATAAGAATTTCAGGTTTTCCAAATGGACGTCAAAAACACCTTCCTAAATGGATTTATCCATGAGGAAGTTTATGTGGAACAACCACCAGGGTTTGAAGACCCAAAGAAGCGGACTCGAGTCTTGATCGAAAAGGCTTTGTATGGTTTAAAGCAAGCACCTCGAGCTTGGTACGACAGATTAAGTAAGTTCTTAATACAAAATGGTTTTGTCAAAGGTAAAGTAGATATGACTTTATTTATCAAAAAGGAAAACAAAAGTTTCTTACTTGTTCAAATATATGTGGATGACATTATTTTCGGATCCTCTAATGAAAATCAGGCAAGAAATTTTCTAAGTCTATGCGGGATGAGTTTGAAATGAGTATGATGGGAGAGTTAACATTCTTTCTTGGTCTTCAAGTAAAACAATTGAAGGAAGGAACTTTTATTTATCAAGAAAAATATGTTAATGATCTTGTCAAAAGGTTTGACTGGAAAAGTGCAAAAAGACCGACATACCGATGTCAAGTTCTTTGAAGATAGACAAAGATGAAGAAGGGAAGAAAGTTGATCAAAAGCTGTACAGGAGCATCATTGGTTCACTTCTTTATCTTACTGCTTCTAGACGACATTTTGTTGAGTGTTTGCATCTCGTGCTAGGTTTCAATCGGATCCTAGAGAATCCCATCTCGGTGCTGCGAAACGTATCATTAAATACGTTGCTTCATCATCAAGCATCGGTCTTTGGTATCCTAAGAAGGGAGACTTTAATCTTCCGGGGATATTCAGACGCAGATCTGGGCCGATTGCGAGTTGATAGAAAGAGCACTTCGGGGAACTTGCCGCTGCTTGGAAGCGGGACAAGTGTCTTGGTTTTCAAGGAAACAAAGCACCGTGTCTCTTTCAACAATGAAGCAGAATATGTAGCCCTTGGAAGCTGCTGTTCGCAAATTCTATGGATAAAACAACAGCTAAGAGACTTTGAAATTGAAGACTCATGCACGGAGATTAATTGCGACAACACCAGCGCTATCAACCTCACCAAAATCCAATTCTCCACTCAAGAGCAAAGCATATAGAGATTCGACATCACTTTATTAGAGACCATGTTCAAAATGGAGATGTTTCAATTCAATTTGTTGACTCAAAGAACCAACTGGCGGATATATTCACAAAGCCTTTGGAGAAAAATCAATTTGAATCTATCCGTTCCAGACTCAACATTTTGAGGTATGAGGATATCAAAGTCTAAAGACTTTCAGACTCAGACTTACAAGACTTTATCTTTTAAGATAGTCTTGGTACGACCGTCGACCGTAAGTCTTTCTCTTGAATCTCATCTTGAAAAGGTACGATCGTCAGACTGTGTTTAAATTGTTGCTATATTTAATTGACGTAATTATTGCATCGTTTCATTTTCAAAAAGGAAGTTATTTTTTAAATGGCTATTTTTGCGGAAAAAGATAGTTATTTTGAAAAGGCATTTTTTTATTTCCTTTGTGACGGTTCGTTTATCCCTCTTTTTAACCGATCGAGCACCGTCGATTCCTCTTCACTTTACTCTCAAGAACCCTAGAAAGCATCGATCATCCATTCCTATTTGTCTTCTTTGTTTAATCTTCAAAAGTTGTCATCTTTCTTGGGAAAGTCAAGCAAGGAATCTTCCAAAAGGCGAGAAAGATGTCATCTTCAAGAAAGTCTTCGAGAATCGCAAGCGGTGGACCACGGCGAATGAGTGAGGGGCCTACGCACTTCAATCTTATGAAGAAGAAGTGTCTCCAGCATCAGCAAGCGAGCCCACAACATTCTCAGCAGCGTCATTCTCCTCCATCTAGTCCTCAAGGCGTTGATCATCAACAACGGAAGAAATCATCGAGGATGCGAGACTTGTAAGAGTTCAAAAGCCCGCTTATATTTACCAGCTATATCGTGCCTTAAAAGGAATTCGTACTCCTTTGAACTACATTGATGATTTTCTTAAAGACAAAGGACATGGGAATGAATATATCTTTCTGCGAAAAATGGAAAGTTTGGGAATTGCTCGAAAATGGGTGGCTGAAGAAACCCTTGCAAATATCCCAAGTGATCCTCGTGATCTAGGGCCGAATCATGTAGATGGGAATGATGATGATAAATTGTACAGTCAATTTCAACCGAAAATGGGTGTTACGGTTGAAAATCAAGGAAAATGGGAGATTTGTTCAGATCGAAGGAACAAAATGATCTGTACTCGAAATTGCTGAAGCGTGGGGTAATAAACCCTAGGAGTGTGGATTTTGATTTATGGATGCTGTGAATGTGAACTTGAGAGAAAAGTTCAGTTATCTTCAACTTGAAAAGTTCTGCTCTAACACTACAGAGGCCTATGCTGAATTAACTGCATATTTCTATTCAAATCTTAGCTTTTTGGATGCAAATAGATTCTCTTTCAGTGTTAAAGACCAAGACTATGTTGTGGATATGAATATGCTGGCAGATGTGTTAGGAGTTGAAAGAGGAAGATATCAACCAATCAAAGTTTCCATTGCTCGGGCCACACTGGAACTGGTGAAGGACAGGAGAATAGATGAAAAGATCACCTACTTAAGGATGAGTGCAATCAACATCTTGCTTCACAAGATTGTGATTAATTGCCTCCGACCGAAATCAACTTCCAAGATTGATGTTTCAAGTTCAGAGGCCAAGCTGATGTATGCCATTCTCTTTGGGAAAAGGTTTTCTCTCCCTCACACTGTTATGTTTCACATGTATAGAGCAATGATGAAGGACAGAGGTCAACTCCTTTACCCAAGCCTTGTTACGAAGTTATTCGGACATCGAATATTCAGCCTCCACAAATCTTTTGTGTTCGACCATGCGATCATATGGTGGTAGGACTGAAAATGGTGACCAAAATGCGTCCGAAGGAACCGAGCAAGGAGTTGGAGAAATTCAAGGAGAAGACTCTGCCAAATCTCATCAAATCTCTTCGCAACTAAAAGAAAAGGGAAGGAGCCCATGGTTGCTCCATCCAAGAGAAGAAGAGCTCTCCTTGTTGAGAATGAAGATGATGAGGAAGACATCACCATCTCTACATTGGCTTTGAAGAATTTAAGTCGTCCTGTTCCACAGAAAGAATCGGAACAAATGACAAAAGAAGCAGAGGAGAAGGAAGAAGAAGAAAGAGAAGCTGAAAAAGAAGCAGAGGAGGAAAGACCTGAAGAAGAAAGAAGAGAAGAAGGAGAACCTGAGGAACACTCTTCTCCACCTGTAGGCATGGAAACAGGGGGAGATCAGGAGAAAGGAGTGAAGTCTTCATATCCTGATGCAAGTGAAGGAGTCAGTCGCTCACCAGCAGACCTAGAGGATGTTTATGCCTCTCAGTTTCCAGAGGAAGGTCATGAAGTTTCATCGCCAAACCTGCGAGATTATGCTGATCTACCATCGTCTGCATTTACTCCATCAGATCGAGCCGAAGCAAGTACTCAGACTGATAATGCAGCAGATTTTCGCAGAATCATGGATATTCTCTTGGAGATGCGAGGTCAAATTTATGCCTTGGGATGCGAGGTTCAAAACTTGCAGAATGCGGGTCAAGTTTCTTCATGTTCATTGAATGATAAGATCCAAGCCCTCTCTGTTGATTCAAGCCAATGCCAAGGGTGAGGAGATTGCACAACTGAAGGAAGACTTGAAAAGGCTGGAAGGCATCGTTTAGTCTATGGAAGATTTCCAGCTTGTCCGCGTTCCCAAGCAATCTTGACTTCATCTCATCCTTTTTAATGCTGACAAAAAGGGGGAGAGATGCAAGATTTGAACAAACTTTCAATTTCAATCATTAAACTTTTAACTGTGTGTTGGATTGTTTTGTTGTTTCAACTCTGTTTGACTTTGTTTTGTGTCTGGATGAGAACTGAACTAGACTTGGACTTGACTGCTTCTATTAACTAATATTGATATCTTATGGATGGCTTTATCATATACTAGACTAACCTATTTTCTGTGGTTGCAGATTCTAGTGTTATTCTTTTAGCCATTTATCTCTATAAGATATGCATATGTGTTTGAGAAATATTTTGCAGGTCAAAGTTATCCAAATGCAGGAAAGTTTTGTCACCATCAAAAAGGGGGAGATTGTTGGAGAAATCTTCTTGAAGTGTTTTGAAGTTGACAAAACGTTTCCATCGATCTAGTCGAAGGCTTGCAGACTCTGGCTGTTTAAAGTCGAAGACCTCCAGGACAGCCGACTCAAGACTCAAAGTCTATCCTCATTGACAGTCTCTAATCCGTTGAAGAAAGGTTATCCAGCTGGATGTTTCGTTAAGGATTTAACCTTATCAACTGGAGAAGATCTCGTGGCTGGAAAAGACATAACGGAGTCCTTTGATTGATCGAAGATTGACTCGATAATTGAAGATCCGGTGATTGCTTAAATATTATTGGAAGGTTCTACTTATGGAAACCGAGATCCTGATTGTATGGGCGAACATGATTGATGGGCTATCGACACGTTCCTTTAATAGCTCGAACAATCTTCCTAATTGATTCCGTCCAACGGGTAGATTGGAGGAATTCTTTTGGTAAGTGCCAACGGGTATGATGGCATAAAGGAGTATATAAGGAAGACGGTCTTAGTTGTTCAAGGTGTGCGCGATAGAAGAATTCCAAAGTCTGAAGCTCCTTTTTGTTTAGACAATTCCTTTGAGCAAATACTTGTATACAAAAGAGAGTCTATATTTGTGAGAAATCTTGAGGAGGTGTGGTAGAACATCTACACTGTGAAATCAAGGCAAAGCTATGCTGTAACTTCTCTTTTGTTCATAGTGGAATCCAGCCAATAGGCTGTTAGTGAAGAAGAGTGGACGTAGGCTTGATATAAGCCGAACCACTATAAACCGCGTGTTCAATTTTCTCTTCTCTCAGTCTTACTTTGATTATCGTTTGTCTCAAATCCATCAACTGTCTAGTATTGTGCAATTGTTGAAGAAAAATCTTTTATATACCTATTCAGCCCCCTCTAGGTACTCATACTAGCAATATCACAATCAAGGGCGAGGGATTTGGGTTAGAAGGGGAAGGAAAAGATCTAGGAAGATGTCGAGGGAGAGAAAGGACGAGGAAAGATGTAAACTATTCGAAGCGGTCTAACGTGAATTGAGCGTGATGACTATGACCGGCAAATGCTATTGTTGTTACGTAGTTTGTAAATCATCGATATTTGTACCGGTTTACAAACTTTTATTTGTATAATTTACTCGCATTTTGAATTTATGTTATTTAAAAAAAAAGTACTTTTGAAAATTAGAGCGACTTACCAAATCTTGTCATATTAAATTAACCAATAATTTTGGCTACCAATTTGGCTTACTTATCGAATTTTGGTTTCTGTTTTCTTAACTTAGCAATTTTTATTTATTTATAAAGTTACCAACTTTTATTCCCTTGATTAATAATTTCTTATTTACTAACCCTTTTTCAGCGGTTACAATCTAATTTAGCGTGACTTGCCAAATTTTCTTATATTGCATTACTTGCTAGTATTGGGTTAGTTCTCAATGAGTTACTCAGTTATTTTGTTTTACCATTTACACACTTTCATTTACATTTCTCAACAGCACTTTGATTTACCAACTCTTTAAAAAATTATTAAGTTCATTTTCTTTTGATAAACAAATTCATATCTTTTACAACTTTTATTTACTTTGTTAACTACGCCTTAAATTTATTGATACCTATAAATTACTAACTTTAAGTTAAGTGATTTATCAACTTTTCTTTAATTAAGCTGTAAACTAGTTTGGGATTACTCTCGTTTGAGTTAGTCATCAAAGTTTATTTGGTTTATTTAATTTACTAACTTTTCTATTGTGTTACTTAAATGGAAAAAAGCTTTAAGTCAATGAAACAAAGGTTGATAATAAAATGTAATAGTTGATAAGTTTAAAGTGTCGATAAGAAAAGTAAATAAAAGTTGGTAATAGATAAGAGAATTATTGGAGAAGAAAAGTTGGTCATTTAAGGCGTAGTTTTTGACATTTTTTTTACTACTCAACATCTAATAAATCTAACAACACAAAAATTCCAAGAGTCCAATACAAAATTCACAAGTCAACTCAATTCATATCTTTCATTGCTTAAAATGAAACAAGGGGTGAGATGAAAAACTATACATATGAAGAACCACACTTCGATAGAGCTCTTAAATTATCAAATTTGTTCTCTTAACTTTTCATAACAAAGTCAACTTGGTCCTTCGGTTCTATTAACAAGTTTTCATAATTGCAACATTACCTAGACTTTAGAGTTATCTTTTCATTTCAATTGTTTTTAGGAATAAACCTTTTTGTTCTTTATAATATAGCGATAGTTCAACGTAAGTAAATTTTAACTTATGCTCTTTATCAAAACATACAAGAGTGAACCTTACCAAAAAAAAAAAAAAAAACATACAAGAGTGAAAATTATATTAATGTCAATATTTAGGAACAAGATCTATAAAAGTATGGGTGGTTATAGATAAATTGATATTGGTCCTGGATATTTTTAAGAAAACACTTAGACTAGAAAGAGTAGAGATACTAATCCAATACGACTCTAAATTAGTTTCTACTTGATTTTAAGTGCAAATTTACTTTGTTAATTCATGAAAAAAATTGAAATAAAAAGGTATTCTAAATTTTCGGAGAAATTCCCATTATGAAAAATTATGAATTGTATCGGATAACTTATATGACTTTTTTATGAAAAGTTGATGAACTAGATTGAACAAACCGAATGTTTAAGAACTAAATTGAATATTTAGAAATAGTTCAAGAATCATATGCGATAAATTAAAAGTCTAAGGATGATATTACACCAATATCGATATTAAAAATGAAAAAGGTTTTTTCTTGATTAAGATAGGAATCAGTCTTTTTCGCCACAACGTGTATAACGGGAATCGAACAAAATTCTTCCACTACCCTATTTCTATCTAGCTATAGTCCACTCATTAAGGTCGGCCCCTGTCTATTTACAGAGCATCGATTTTCCCTGAAAATGAGATTCAATTAGGTCAAAATGTAAAGATTACTCGTATGATACGAGCACCTCTAGAAAGGGGATCGAGAGTGGGCATGGAGCGACCGGTTTACAAGGGACGAGTCCAGACATATATGGCACGAAAACAAAGTTTAGCATACATCGGCAGTCTGCAAAACCATGAACTCCAACTGCATGATTGATTCACATGCATTGAACGGGCATGTGGATGGGCATTGCACGACTGGCGGGCATAGAGGATGCAGGGGCATGCCATCAATGCAGAGAAGCCTAAAGGAGATGTACAAGATCTCAAAAACTTTCCTCTGTCGATCCACTCGCTTCCCATGAGCACAGAAACCAGATGAACAGTCAGGCAGGCGGACTGATTTGCTGAGGTTTCACTACTGTAAAAGCATGCAAGATTAGGACAGCGACTGTGACTGCAGAATGTACAAAAGGTATAAGTATCTTTATCCGTATTATCTAATGCTGAAAGATTCAAAATTCCATTTGGAAGGAACTGGGCAAACTAACAGATTGGAAATTAATGCTACTTCTTTTGATATGTTTTTGGAAGATGTGGGAATATGATAATAGTTCCCTTGAATCTACTCCTTCAAATGGAGAACCTCCTTAATGAATTTGTCAAAGTCATTGAAAGATGGCCCTCCACGACCGGCGGCTTCCACAGCTCTCTCCTTCCACTTCTTGGCATTCTCCCCCATCTTCTTCCCTCCAACCCCTTCCATCACTTCCCGAACAAGAGCTTCTATTTCCTCGCGCCTCACGTCCTGGTTCACTTCCATGCTGATCCCCCATTCCGTACATGAGTACCGACAGTTTGTCTATTGCTCGGGAAAGAACGGCCAGCAAATGAGAGGAATGCCTCCACAAATAGCTTCCAAGGTAGAATTCCACCCATAGTGTGTTAGGAAAGCGCCTATTGATCCATGACTTAGGACTTGATCCTGCGGACACCAGGTCGTCAAGAACCCTCCGTCTTTCACTTCCTCAAGGAATTCCTCAGGTAGAATTGTAACGACCCGGGCCCCACTATATAATATTGTCCGCTTTGAACACTGAGTCCTCACGGCTTTAAAACGCGTTATACAGATTAAAGGGACCAAGCCTTTATAAACTAGCCCGGGACTCCCCCCTAAGCGATGTGAGACGAGAGACATGTCATTGGCCTCATCCGCGTACTGCCAAGGCGATCTCAGTCCATCCCTCCGTACTGCCCCGGGTCTGGGTCATTACATTCTCCCCCCCTTAAGGCATAGCGTCCTCGCTGTGGCTACCACACACGGTTGGGAGTCGACTCTGATACCATTTGTAACGACCCGGGCCCTACTGTATAATATTGTCCGCTTTGGACACTAAGTCCTGACAACTTTAAAACGCGTTATACAAATTAAAGGGACCTAAGCTTTTATAAATTAGCCCAGGACTCCCCCCCCTAAACAATGTGGGATGGGAGACATGTCCTTGGCCTCACCCGCGTACTGCCAAGGTAATCTCAATCCATCCTTCCGTACTGCCCTGGGTCTGGGTCATCACATGCATTGTGCATCAAGCTCCAAATACTCTTCCTTCTAATTTTGGGATTATCAAAACCAATTGTAGTTTCCAAGATGAGACCTGGTCAATTAATGACCTGATTGTAATGGCAGTGGTAGATGACAGAACATTAAAGAAAGTAAAGAGCACATTGTCATTTATGCTTCTAGTTCTAGTAACAAGGGTAGGAAGTTTAAAAATTATACTCATAAGGGCAATTCTGAAGTTGCCGATCCTTCCAACAATAAATGACATTCTGAAACTACTTGTCCTTCTAACAGTTTGGGTTCTAATAAAGCATCCATCAATAAGGATGGTATTATTTGCTACTTTTATAGGGAGAGATGACACATAAAGAAATGTTGCAATAAATATAAAACTTGGTTATCCAATAAAACCAAGAGTGAGCCTAAAGATAATGATTCTTTGGCATTTGTTTATGAATCCAACCTACCGAAGCCCCGTCCAGTTCTTGGTGGCTATATAACGGTGCAACTAATCATGTTGCATTTACCATATAAGGGTTCACAAACCGAAGGACACCAAATCAAAATGAATCAAAGTTCGATGTAGGAAACAACATTAAAGTTGATGTCGAGTTTGTGGGAGATGTTATTTTGACTTTAGATTTTGGTTTTAGGATTATGTTAAGAAACACTTTTTTATGTACCTTCTTTTAGGTGAAACTTAATTTCTATGTTATGTTTGGACATGCGTGGATACTCTTTTGAAATAAAGATCAATAATATTTCTATATTTTTTAATTCAAATAAGATTATGTGTTACAATTTATCCAATGGATTGCATCAATTGTGTTTATCTCCCAATGATATGTACGTTGCTTATTTAGCTGAAAATGTTATTTCCAAAAAGCCTTTACCTAAAGAACAGTCTTATGCATTGTGGCGTAAACGTCTTAATCACATTTTTAGAGAAATAGTAGAAAGGCTAATAAAAACTAACATCTTGCCTACTCTTAAAAGTGATATAGAAGCTTGCATAAACTATTGAAGGGGTAAGATGACTAAGATAAAAAAGAAAACCGCAATTCGAAGTTCTGACCTGTTGAAGGTTATTCACACTAATATTAGTGGACCATATGCGGCAACCTTGAGTATATTTTTTTTACTTCATCACATTTATTGAAAATTATTTCCTATATGGATACCTATACTTAATTAAACAAAAATCCGAGTCTTTTGACAAATTCAAGATTTTTCGAATTGAAATATAGATACAATTGGGAAAAGTCACATAGATTGTCAAATCTGATTGTGGTGTGAGTATTTTGGCAATTATGGTGATGCTAGATAACTTAAAGGGCCGTTTGCTAAATACTTGGAGATTATGGAATAGTAGCTCAATTTACTATGCCTGGGAGTTCTAAACAAAATGGTATAGTTGAAAAGTGCACTCGCACTCTTATGGATATGACAAGGAGTATGATTAGTAAAACAAATTTACCTGGTTTTCTCTATGGTAAATTTTTTACAACAACGTTTTATATTTTAAATCGTGTTCCTAACAAAATGGTTCCATCAACTTCTTTTGAGTTATAGACTAGACGTAAACCTAGCTTGAATCATTTTAAGGTTTGGGAATGTCCTGCAAAAGTGAAATTATATAATCCAATATTAAGTAAGTTAGATTCCACAACTACTTAGTGTTACTTTGTATCTTACCAAGATCATTCAAATGAGTATAGATTTTATAATCCTAATGGATGTACAAGAATTGTGAAATTGCAAACAACAAATTTTTTTTAAAATTTGATGTAGCCGAAAAGGGTAGCTATTCACAAACAATTAAAGATGACAGTATGGTGAGGATTATTGAATCCTTGTCTTTTCCAATGCAGACAATTATGGAGCCTCCTATGCCATAAACTAAGCCTATTATGGCACAAGATCATGTTTTAAGGCAATTCCTGATGAAGTTCTTCAAGCCTCTCAAGTTTATAATGAGGTTACAGTAGCTCCACTCGAGAGGTCAACTAGGAAAAGACATTCAGCTATACCACCAGACTACATAGTCTATTTGGGAGAACATGATTATGATATTGGTTGCATTGTTGATCCGGTGACTTATACAAATACTATTACTTGTCCTCAATCAAGTGGCTAGATGCGATGAAAAATGATATGCATTCCATGAAACACAATGGTATTTGGGAGCTTGTTGAATTGTTTGAAGGTTACAAGCCCATTGGTTGCAAATGGGTATACAAGACTAAAGAGATTTCACAGGAAAGATTGGGAAGTTTAAAGCCAAATTGGTAGCTAAGTGCTTCACTCAAAGAGAATTGATAGATTATAAAGAAACCTTTTATCCAGTCTCTTCTAAAGATTCTTTTAGAGTGATTTTGACATTAGTAGCTCATATTAATATGGAATTACATCATATGGATGTTAAAACTACTTTTCTAAAGGGAGACCTTAATGAATAGGTCTATATGGTGCAACAAGAAGGTTTTGTAGCAGATGATTCAGGTAAGTTTGTGTATAAATTGAAAAAGTCTATTTATGACCTAAGGCAAATTTCTAGACAATGGTGTTTAAAATTTCAAAGTATTGTCATTTCATTCAGATTTATTGAGAACAAAGTAGATCAATGTATATATTGCAAGGTTAGTGAGAGAAAATATATTTTTCCCATACTTTATGTAAATGATATCTTACTCATGAGTAGTGACATTAGATTACTGCATGAGACAAAACGGATGTTATCAAAAAAATTTAACATGAAAGACCTTTGTGATCTATCTTTTGTTCTTGGCATTAAAATTCATAGGAATCGTTCTCACCATTTCTTAGTTTTGTTGGCATATGTTGATTGTATTTTAGAAAGATTCAATATGCATCATTACAAGCTAGAAATTGCTCCTATTATTAAGGGTGATAAACTCACATTGCCCTAATTCAGATTTTAAGAAAGCCTAAATGAAGAATGTATGCTTGAAAGTATCATGTATGCTCAAGTTTGCAATAAACCAAACATTACTTTTATGACAAGACTTCTAGGTAGATATCAGTCAAATCCAAAACATGATCACTGGGTTGTTACCAAGAAGATTTTGAGGTACTTAAAAATAACAAAAGACTATATGCTTATTTATAGGCATATTTTGGACCTACAGCTAGTAAGGTATTCAGATGCAGATTTTGTTGGCTATCAAGATGATATGGAGTCGACAATAGGATACATATTTATGTTGACAGGAGGTGCAGTATCATGGAAGAGCGAGAAACATAAATCTATATCTTCTTCTACCAAGCAAGTGGAATTTGTAGCATGCTTTTCAACTACTACTTAGGCTATTTAGCTGGAACCTCAATAGGGAGTTAACCATTTTTCATTTTGTGAACAAGCCCATATAGTTGTATTATGGCAATAACTTTACAGTGTTTTTTTATTAATAATAGCAAAAGTATCAAGGGGTCTAAACACATGGAGGTTAAGTTTTTTTTTATCATAAAGGAATCAATATATAATGTTGACATTGTAGTAGATCATGTTTCTACTGATAATATGATTGCAAATCCACTCACTAAAGGTCTATGCCCTTGCGTGATTGATCAACATGTCATTTGCATGGGTTTAGGAGCATCTTGGAATGCTGTTATCTAGTGGGAGCTGTTTTTATTTTTCTCTAAAAAAAATTACATCTGTATTTGTTACATTTAATAACGTTTTGATATGTATTTACTTTTACATTCAATAAAATATTTATGAATGAATTGTTATTATGTTAAATACATATTGATAAAAGTTTCAACGTATTGTATTAAACTTGGGTAAAGGCTAAGGACATCTGGTTATTAGCCTTGAACATATATCTTGTTATATATAAAGAAAGCTTAATCATAAAGATAAGGGCTAATTCCATAAAAAAAAAAAGCATCAACTTTAGGTTGATGGACAAATCTGGCCAAAACTTTTTTTTGTCTCATAAAAAAGCACAAACTTTAGGTTGAGGGACAAATCTGGCCCAAACTTTTTTTTGTCTCGTAAAAAAGCACCAACTCTAGGTTAAGTGACAATTCTAGCCCCAATTTTTTTTTTTTTTTTTGGTCTCATAAACAATCACAAACTTTCGCTCCTATCCAAAATCTAACCCCTACCATTAACTTTCTATTTGAAGTTAACCTTATTTCAGGAGAAAATGTTCTAGTTGTGAGATTGGTGGATCTCATATGTGGTTTCTCTTGACAAAGGCGGTGATCTGACTTCATATTACGACAAAACGATAAAGTATAGCTAGAGAAATTCAATCTGTAGATTTTTTTTACTTGTGAGATGACACAGCTGTAGCTCAAACAAGAAGACAATTAATGGTGTTAGCCAGTAAGTGCACATGGATTTATTGATAAAAACAATCAATGAATTAAGTTAAGGGGGGCTAGATTTAAGATTAAGTGAAAGTTGGTGATTTTTTTTCAAAACAAAAAAAAAAAACCGGCCAAAATTGTCACTCAACCTAAAGTTGATGCTTTTTTATGTGACAAGAAAAGTTCGGGCTAGATTTGTCACTTGACCTAAAGTTTGTGCTTTTTTACGAGACAAAAAAAAAGTTCGGGCCAGATTTGTCCCTCGACCTAAAGTTGATGCTTTTTTTTTAATTAACCCTAAAGATAAGGCATATGTAAGTTCACTAAAATCATAAAAATATTCTCTAGTGGCACAGGGTTTTGTGATAGTTAAGGTAAAAGAATGATGACTAACAAATGGAATATCTCTATGAGATGTGTTATTTGTTTGCCACATTACCATATTGAATCGATATCAATAAAGTGAAAAACACTCGTGACCATGGAAGTTTCTGTGTGTGTACATACAGTTACCGCCATGATCCGATATTTAAGACTTTATTAATAAGATTGATCATTAAGAATTATCTCTAGACCAAGATGCGTACATACGATATAATTTTAATTAATATAGTCCAAGTGGGATAATGTAAGAGTTTTTCTAATGTGGGTTACATTAATTAATATTATAATTTATCGTTTTACGAGGTCGATCTAAGGTGAGACACAATGTTCTTTAATTAGTCTAATATGAGGTTGATTAGTATGAGTCGAGTTAAACCTAACCCGTAATCAAAGGTCTGACTGGAAACTCTATAAGTAGTGTTAAAGTATCTCCTATAACCATAATTTTTACAATTATCCTCACAAATGATCGTTTACCTAGTGCTAAAAGGTGAGAGGGCTGTCTCATTGAGTTAGTGATAAAGAGAGCAATAGAAGAGAATGACTTATGCTTGGATTATCGTTTTTCCGCTATCGTATTAAGAACGATAGATTTCAAAATAGGTACATTAATTGTTCTACTCGATTATATGTGTTTTTACTCTAGCCATGGAGATTGTGGGATTATGCATTTTAGTGTCTAACAAATATTTCATCATGAGTGCTTAGAAGTTAGAACCACCGATGATTTGAAAGTACAAGAGGTTTGTCGAATCATCATTAGAGCTACGCTATGGGAGTTTTGGCAGTCTAGAATCTACACACACAAAGTCGGATGCATTTCCTACTACGCACAAGGTTTTAACATTGTGGCCTTACGTTTTGAATCGCTAGCTCTCATACCACTATGTCACCATAGGCGGTGCATGAGCAATTGACCCAAGGGTCAGCGGCATAGTTTCGCCTCATATCTTTTCATTTTATTTGAATCATACAATGAATGAAATGTTTAAAATTAGATTGCTTTCTATTTATTAAAAAGTCTGGAATATATTTCTGTTGGTAGGGTGATATTCTAAGATGTCACATAGAAAAATGTACTAAAGTCACATACTTCTCTATATGGGATAGAGATGATTCGGCAAGCATGGCTCAGCTTGAAGAATTAATGGCTCGGCAAGGGACAAGTCATCCATTGACTTAATAAGATTGATGCTCGAGACACTAGGGGGTTTACTCCAGTTAAACCCTTGGATTAGCCTGGCAAGGAGCATCACGGTCATTGTTGTCCCAAGTTGCATAGCAATGCACCCGCGCCGGCCCGTGCTAAAGGAAATTAACCGCAGGTCGGGATCTGTAAGCACGACTTCCACGGCGTCACTCATGATGTGCCGCTCCGGCTTGAACTTGAGGGGCTCATTCCACACTTTAGGGTTTCTGCCAAGACCCATCCGGCTCACGAGGATGTGGCTACCCTTGGGGATGCGGTAACCGGCCACGATGGCATCGGACAGGGCGACATGCGGGACATTGAAAGGCGCGATTGGGTGGAGCCTAAAGGCCTCCCGAGCGCATGCTTTAATGTAGTTGAGCTGGGGGATATCGGACTCTTGGACTAACCTCTCCTTTCCCACAACTCTATCTATTTCTTCTTTGGCTTTCTTAAGGAGTTCGGGACGATATATCATCTCCGCCATTGCCCATTCCACTGCATTTGATGGATTGTCTACTGCGGCCATCATAATTTCCTACACATATCAAGATGTGAGGGGAAAAAAAAAACTTATGCATCTTGGAAATCTAATTTACAACCACAATATGCAAATAAGTTCATAGGAAAATCTTTCTTAAGAGTCTTGGTCGTTCTTTGGTTTGACATTGACATTAACACGCTCAAAATATTGACTACATTTTTTGTAGGTAATTTTTTATGAAGAATCTTTCTTTAGGATTTTTAGGGTTAGTTATAAGAATAATGCTGTATTCGAACAATTTACTAACAAAGTCCTCTTTTGACCGAATATATAACTTCCTATTGTCTGCTTTCTAACCTTTCACGATCGTAAATAGTTAAACACAAGAAGGAAGAATCAGTTTCTCACCGTAGCCTGTGCCTTGACTTCATGTGGCGTTAGCAACGGCTTCCCATCCGAATCCTTCAACATAATAAAAACGTCCAACAGGTCTTGAGGCTCTTTTCCATTGCTGTCCGAACTCAAATCGTCCCTCCATTGTTTGATTCTCTCGTTTATGATGGGCTCATGCAGCCTCTGAAACGTCCTCGTGCACTCTCTCACTACCTTCTCATGCCCATCGAGGTCAAACCCCACCAGGAATGGGAAATAATCGGAAATACAGAATGCGTACAGATAGTTTAGTGCATTGAACATTGCGTCCACATGTTCTTCTTCATCAATGGTTGGTCCCCCATCTTCCCTTCCTTCGCCAAAGTACCTCTTGTTGAACACCAATCTTCTAATCACATTCCCACAATAGTGCCTTGTTGTGTGCCTCAAGTTCACCTGCCCTAGGCTTTTGCATTGGTTGAAGACATGCTTCACTAGGTTGTCGGCTTCCTCGGCCCTCTTGTCATGGAGCCACTTGTGTCGCGCTGGGCATATTATCTCTGAAGTTAAGACCCGCCTCATCTTCTTCCACTGCTCCCCATAGGGAGAGATGACGGCTGTCGCGTAGCCACCACTGAACGCTCGTGCCGCCATCGAGACAGGCCTCGACGCAAACGTGGCATCTTGCTTCTTGAGGAACTCCCGGGCAATCTTCGGGTCAGTTACGGGAATGACGTGTGTGTTTCCTATGCAGAAGCACGCAATGCCGGTGTCCATCTCCTCCATCCAACGAAGGATCCACCGGGCTGGAGGCTTGTTTCGAACCATGTCCAGGGCACAGCCAACCACTGGCCACGGGGCAGGCCCTGGCGGGAGCGGGAGCGGGAGCGGGAGCGGCTTAGGTTTTCCTTTGGCGCTTTTGTACCAGAAATGTTTGATGATATTGTGTAAGATGACCAGTCCCATGAGAAGTAGGGCATAGGCCATGGTGGCGAAACTCATCATTGTGGCAGCAATCAGAATACCGTCGACTCGCTAGCTAGTCTTGTCCTCTGGAGTCTTACGAGAACGAGGAATTTGGGGAAACGAAGAAGATATGAGAGTTTGTGAATGAACATACACCGATATAGGGGTTGTTATATAGGGAAGCTGAAATTGACCAATCAATTACTTGACTTCAGCCACCTAGTTTAAGTACATCGTTTATAATAGTTTTGATGGTCCAAAGCTAGCGGGATCTTGAAGAAATGCTACTCTATAATTGTGCTCACCTCATACCTTTGTCGGCCTTTGGGTTGAGATATCATGCTCATCACATGCAAGCTTCTTTCTCTTTGATGAGTCAGATTTGTACACTAATGCTCTATGCAAGGAGAAAGGGAAAGAAAAACACATTTTTTTAGCAGAAAAACATGTCGAATTGAACGAGTTATTAGGGAAAAGTAAAAAAAAAGTCATAAACATATTGCATTTGTATAATTCAATCATAAACTTTTCAATTGCACTAATTCAGTCCTAAACCTTTTTACATCGGTACAAATTCAGTCCATCTGGCCAATGCCGACGCTATTGTGGACGTCAGTAGGTGACCGAACACTAATGTGGCAATTTAAAAAAAAAAAAAATTGAATTTTTTTGAATTTTTTCCTTTTCTTTTTTTTTCCTTTTCTTTTCTACCTTCTTCCTCCTTGGATTGTTCCGGCGGTGGTGGCAAGCCTCAGGTGAGGCTTGCTTGGCCACTGGGCAAGGGCCTCAAGCCCTCACCTACCGCTAGCAAGGGTTGTAGCCCTCGCCCGGTCTCTCTTAGGGTTGCCGGCGAGGTGGCTTCGCCCGGATCTTGGCCTTGCTGACTGCGGGCGAGGGGCCGGCGAGGCTCGCCTCGCCCTGGCCTTGCTACAGGTGAAGGCGGCCTCGCAGACAAGGCCAATGCGGCCCTCGCCAGGCCTTACTGGGGCGAAGGGGGCTATCACCCGTGACAAGGCCAGGGTGACGCCGAGCGAGGGCCGCAAAGCCCTCACCAGCCGCCAGCAAGGGTCGCAGCCCTCACCTAGTGGCCGACGAGCCTCACCGGAGGCTTGCCGGCCACCGCCGGAACAATCTAATGAGGAAAAAGGAAGAAAAGAAAGGAAAAATAAAAGAAAAAAAATAAAAAGAAAAATTCAAAAAAATATTTTAAAAATTGCCATGTCAGCGTCCGGTCACCGGACGATGTCTACGTCAGCGCCGGCAGGCCAAAATTGGCCGGATTGATTGAATTTTGTACCGATGTAAAAAGATTTAGAACTAAATTTGTCTAATTAAAAAGTTAGGACTTGATTGGAACTAACGCAATATGTTTAGGACTTTTTTGGTACTTTACCCAAATAACTCGTTCAATTCGACATGTTTTTCTGCTAAAAAACGTGTTTTTCTTTCCTTTTCTCCTTGCGTAGAGCATTAGTGTACAAATTTGACTCATCAAAGAGGAAGCTTACATGTGATGAGCATGAGATCTCAACCCAAAGGCTGACAAAGGTACAAGGTGAGTATTAAATTATGTTTCAAATGCGATTCGCTGGATTTTTTGAAGCCACACAAAAGAGAAAATATAAAATAAAATAAAAATGGAGGAAAGTTTCCTCTTTGCTACGGAATCAGAAACATGGAAGATGAAATAAAACAAATCGTGGTGGGCCCTTATGGCGTGAGGAAGAAGTCCACGCGTGAAGCTCGCGGAAACCCTTTTGGATGAAGTCTTCTGCATGTAGACGGAAGGAGGTGGGCCCAGGTCAATTGACCTGGGCACGTCTAAAATAAATGAAATATCATGCAGGTTTTTTTTCTTAACCCGGAACACGCCGCCAAAGCTCTACGTAACGAAGAAATACGTGAAGCCGTACGTCTTGGATTTGGCGTACGTAGAGCATTTTGTTTAAAGCTTGAACAAAAAAATAATGATACTAAAAATTTACATGATTCGGTCTAATTATCGGTATCTACATCCACGGAGAGAATCGGCAACAAATAATTCACTATAATCGGAGTGTCAGAGTTTACAATCGCTAAAATGCTCAATTGTTTTCCACGTTTAGATTTAACCCCAAACCAAAGTGTTTATAAATAAATAACTCACTTAGATATAAACTCACGACACAAGACTACCACGCATTCAAGCTTTAAACAAAACGCACGGTAGTCTTGTGTCGTGAGTTTATATCTAAGTGGATTTTTTTTATTTATAAACACTTTGATTTGGGGTTAAATCTAAGTGTGGGAAACACTTGAGCGTTTTAACGATTATAAACTCTAATACTCTGGTTATAGTGGATTATTTGCTGCCGACTCTCTCCGTGAACGTAGTACCGATAATCAAACCGAATCATGTAAATTTCTTATGTCCTTATTTTTGTTCAAGCTTTAAACAAAACGTTCTACGTACGCCAAATCCAGAACGTACGACTTCGCCTATTTCTTCAAAACTTCTCGCGGTTTGCGACTTCAATGATCGATGGACGTGCGGCTTCGTTACGTGGAGCTTTGGCGGCGTGTGTTCCAGGTAGAGCCGTTAAATGGGTAGGTCGGGTCGGGTTTGGGTCGGGTAATTAATGGTTCGACCCAAATTGACCCATTAACCCATTTATGACCCATTTATGCCTAATATAAATTTTCCGACCCAAACCCGACCCGACCCATACCCGACCCGACCCAACTCATATTAATAAAATGTTTTCATATTTAACAAATTTAGAAAAACTTATTCTTATGTTTTTTTAAAGATTATATTATTAAAATACTTCCAAGCTTTTATATATATTATTTTTTTAAATTGTATTGCTAAAATAGTTTTATACATACAAATTTAATGGACAATTTTTATAAATTTTAAAATAATTATTTTAAAAAAATCGAAATTTAATTATTTTTAAAAAATTAAAATTTTAAAATATAATTTTCTTTTTCTTTTCTTTTTCTCTTTTCTCTTTTCTTTTTCTCTTTTTCTTCTCCTTCTTCTTCTTCTTTGGCCGGCCGCCCACGACGATAGTCGGCGACCGGCCACGGGCGAGCCTCGAGCTCACCGGCGCCGAGCTCGAGGCTCGCCCAACGCCGGCGAGCTCGAGTCTCGCCCCGGATCGGCGAGGGTCGAGGCTCGCCCGACGCCGACGAGCTCAAGTCTCGCCAGATCGGCGAGGCTCGAGCCTCGCGACGCCGGCGAGGCCTCCGCCTCGCCAGATTCGGCGAGCTCGAGGCTCGCCCGACGCCGGCGAGCTCGAGGCTCGCCCGGCCGGTCGCCGCCATCGCCGTGCCGGCGACCGGAATGAGGAAGGAGAAAGAAAAAAAGAAAGATAAAAAGAAAGAAAAGAAAAGAGAAAATAAAAAAAATTATAATTTCGACTTTTTATAAAATTAAAGAGAGAAGGGAGGGATTATGATGTTTTTTGTTGAAAATGAGTTTTAAACCCAACCCATTTAAAAACCCACTTAAGACCCACCTATCTTAAACATTTAATTGTGAAACCCATTTAACCATCTTTTATTATAAACAAGTGATCCATTTATGACCCATTTATGACCCATTTAAGATTTAAATGGGTCATAAATGGGTTTATGACCCATTTTAAAACCTCTAGTTCCAGCTTAAGAAAAAAAACCTGCATAATATTTCCTTTATTTTATACGTCACTCCTTCCGTCTACATGCAAAAGACTTCATCTAAAAGGGTTTTGGCGAGCTTCACGCGTGGGAGAAAATATTGGGTGGTCCGGGACCGCCACGTCAGCGTGGTCCCGGACCACTCACGCGGTGCCACGTGTATGGGGAGGGGGACAAAAGAGAGAAAGAGGAGAGAGAGCGTCAGAGAAGTGGGCCTAGTTTCGGTCCTTTGTCCCCTCCCCATACATGTGGCGTCGCGTGAGTGGTCCGGGACCACGCTGACGTGGTGGTCCCGACCACCCAATATTTTCTCCACGCGTGGACTTCTTCCTCACGCCATAAGGGCCCACCACGATTTGTTTTATTTCATCTTCCATGTTTATGATTCTGTAGCAAAGATTCCGTAGCAAAGAGGAAACTTTCCTCCCTTTTTATTTTATTTTATATTTTCTCTTTTGTGTGGCTTCAAAAAATCCAACGAATCGCATTTAAGACATAATTTAACACTCACCTCATACCTTTGTCAGCCTTTGGGTTGAGATCTCATGCTCATCACATGCAAGCTTCTTTCTAATGCTCTACGCAAGGAGAAAAGGAAAGAAAAACACGTTTTTTTAGCAGAAAAACATGTCGAATTGAACGAGTTATTATTGTCATGAGCGCTAAAAGTAAGACAACCATAAATTTTTTTTTTTGGTCGGTTGACGACCGTAAATTGAGTTGTTGTCAATTTGCATTTTCCTAAGGCATCCCCTTATTTTTCGGTCTTCTCCTTCTTCTTCTTTATTGTGCACGAAACATGCGTAGGATAATGGAAAGAGCAAAGGACTATTAGAAGTCTACTAAATCTGGCAGTTTAATGTCTGCTTTATAGCTAATTTTGTCCGTCGACAGCTATCTCAACTCCCTTCCATTTCATCAGACATGCTCAAATATGAGAGTTTACTGTCTGTTCTTGTCCTTGTTTAGCCTTGCAAGTTAGGCGTTTAGATGATGGTTATTGCATATGTGATCTATATGCCATGGTAACTCGCTTGATCGGTGACACAGCGCATGTATGTCACGTTTTTCATTATTGCTAGATCCACTCTCTTTATGTGTAATTAAAAAGGTATAAGAATTCGACAACTTTATGATGTAACTTTGCGATTACAATCATTATTTCGCTTGTTTGTTCTGTCAAAAGTTCTATCTTGACTCATTTTTTTGGGGGAAAAAACATATATAAATTACGTCCAGCTTTTACCTTAAACCCAACCCCAACCCAAAAAAAAGAAAAATCTCTCTGAAATTTCAAGATGGTCTTTTAAACCGTTACATTTCCATTCTTTTCAAATGAGAAACGAGTTAATGCTATCATGAGCACGATAAGATTGAAGCTTTAAAATAACATTCTTTCCTCTCTGTAAAACTCGGGCTAGTGGTCGTGAGTGATGACATTTTATCCTCAAAATCTTGATCTTTCCATCTATTACAACAATTATCGGCTCGTATTATCAAGACACTACTTTCTCCATTAGAATTTTCATCAGAGTGCAGCAATAGATTGACAAGTAAAACTAAATTGTATTTCAATAGTTTCCAGATAGAATCGAGAGCCAACCTCACATACAATCCTTAAAAATTAATTGCGACATTCAAGTTTATCCAAAACAAATTCCTTATTTTGCCACGCTTGATCTTATAAGCAGTGAACCCTAACCTTTAGGGTTTACTGATTTTTGGCCATTTTGGCTAGAGGCAACGCACAAGCTCTTCCATTCCCATAATGTGAACGTAACAATAGAATTTCATTCTATTTTACTCGTGAAGACTGAAAGCCATGGATCGAAATAATTTAATAAAAGAAACGACACGCATTGGATGATTCATATGATGACGAAGCTCTTGCAACATGAGATGCATTGCATAAATTTATTGCACGCAAGTTCCTTGCAAGAGCGGTTTACCTAACCCCTTGACCTATTTCTGGTTCAGTCGATCTGGAGAAACCCCTCCATGTGGTTTGATCAGATTGACCCAGTGGCTGCATCTAACCTGTGATGAACAAACCGCTGCTTTGAAAATTAAGAGCGCAACAAAAAAAAAATTAAAACTAGCAATGCCGGTAGTCGTTACTGATGACATCGATGGCCCGGCAACACTCAATCCATAATCAGTCTCTCCATTGAGGAGGAAGAAGAGAATGATCTCGTTGGTACACGATATCTGCTCCCCTAGTGGAGGACTGGTACGGCCTCAAGCCGTGCCGCAAACCAAGCTGAAGCCGAGCTTGTAGCAATTGACGAGAGCTTTTATTTCACGAGTTGTGGTTCCACTAGCTAATACATTGGCTAGGGCTAGCAAGAGAAGCAAACAATATTTCAAGGCTAAGGTTGAAAATCAGATTTGTAATAACAAAATATGAGAGAGAGAGAGATGAAGCAATCATGAAGAGTTGGTGGATATATATTTGTCAATGTATATGTATATGTATATGTATGACACGTATATAGGTACGATGGATAGGTGAGGGAATGGAAGAAAATAGTTCTAATTTAATGTTATATAATTGTTGTTTCACGAAAAAGTGAAAATCTCAACGTAGTGAGAAAATTGATGTATTTTGAGGGGAAAAAAAGGTGTTCTTTGTTGATTTTGAATAGGAATATGAATTGCTGTAAAAGTAAAGAAATTCAAATGTAGGTACTGGAAATCAAAGGTTGCAAAATGGTAAAGGGTGGGAATGGTACATTTGCAGATAACTTAAAAATAAAATTGCTGGAAGTAACCATTGGGAGTTGGTGCATGTATCTTAATATATCATATATGTAATCTAATATTAAATTAAAATACATTCGTCCATTTCCCATCTCATATATGTATATGTTAAGGTATGTGTATGATAAATAGGTCAGGGGACGAAAGGACTCTGCATTGAATGCCTGAAAAGTTATAATTTAATGTTCTATATAAATACTATGATGCATTTGTTTCACAGAAAAATTTAAAATTTTAAAAATAGTTTTCAAAAAATGATGGTTATATTGTTTAGAAAATATACTCTACGAGGTATAACTCCCTTAGACAGTAAATAAGTTATAGAAACCACTATGAGCCTGACACTTGAAGAAACTAGACTTGAAAGAGCTTCCTCAGGAAAATCTAGGCCTAGGGTCAAAATCCTCGATTAGACGATCATCGCGGTCGTCCTCCTTCTCCTCAGAACGTGATTCAGACTCTGTCATAGGTGTTGCTGAGGTTCTCCCACTTTCTCCTTACCCTTGCGAGAAGTTTCAGCCTTACCTGGCTCGGGTTGTGCTGATTTCACAGTGATAGCCTGTTCGTCCTCATTCTCATCCTCTGAAACCTTGCCGATATCCTTCATCAGTAATTTTCACCGTCCTCCATTGCTTCTCTTCTCTTCGTATCTTCCAGGCAAGTTTTTGATCGCCTTAGCATTTTCGAGTTGAAACATGCTTGGGAGGAGGGTCATCCGCGACAAGTTGGTTGGACGATGTGGGATTCCCACTCGATGTTGTTGCTTGTCTTGCTCGCCTGATGAGAGGAACCACCTCGCTTTCAGTTTCACTGTCGTCTCTCACCTCAGTTAGATCAACGTTGTTTGGCCCTTTCTGTGCCCTAGAGAGGGTCGCGTCAATTCTTTGCAATCGTCAACTTCCGGCATAGGTTTTCTGAATAAACATGCAGATTATGGTGCCATAAGATTTGGGGAATTCGATACAAGAGAAAAGTTTGATTGATAAAACTGTAATGGGCAGTTCTTATAAATTCTTTTTAGCAATAAATCGAAATAAGATTTGCACAGACAATCAAGTATATTGCACAAAATCAACCAATGATATTCTACATATATTTAAAATGAGAACTAAATGAGTGACAATCTTTAATCGATTATGAGAATAATAATTTATTCAAAACCATAAAAAATCAAATAACAAATAATTTATAAATTATTATGGGACCCACTCCTTTAAGAATTTGTGACTTATAATAAATTGTAATTCTCATGGTAGCTCACAAATTATTATAGTAGCAAAACCCATTTAAAATAGAGTGGTGCTAGTGTCACAGGCCAATCGTTTGGGATTGAGACCATGCGGCGACTCAGGCTCTCTTGGATCGCTTGGGATCGTTGGGGCGCCTAAGCCAAGCCTTGCTCGGATTGATCACTCACTCACTTGCTCACCCAAATCGTAGAAAGAGAAAGTTCCTAGAGAGAGAAGCTCTCAGATTACAACCATTGATCGTACTTCGATCCCGCATATGGGATTGCATCTTCTAACCTACTAACTACCGACATTTATGCCAAGAGAGTTCTAGACCTCGGCACAATTACCGTATCTCCCACCCTTAGAGCGTTCTGGAAGCTCTTGCAAGAACCTCTGGTGATCTCGGGAGGTCTTCCCCGAACATGCACAATCCCTTGGTCACGGGAACCTGATGGTTGTGACATTCTCCCCCACTCATTCGAGTGACACCCTCAGCGCTCTCAACTCGGAGAGTGGTCTTCTTGGCACGAGGTTGCTCTCTTGTTCCAATTCCGCATGGTTCTGGACAATACAGCTCCATCTTCGGTTCGGGCATGGCATGCGATAAGCACTCAATCTTAGGGAAAAGCACTTGGATTGGCATGTCACGAGTAGGAGTACAAGGATCCAACCCGACCTTTGGTCTTGGTGTTGATTACCCCTTTGATCATTGGGATCATTGCCGGACATTGCAAGTCGAGGATCATGATGCACTTGGTTCTTATGTCAATCATGGACCGGACACTATGGATGAATCGCATGCCCAAAATAAAGTTGTAGTCATCAAGGGGAATTACCTTGAATGAGAGCTTGCCCTTCCATTCTTCAATTTAGACATCCACATATGGAGTTGAGCCTACGTCCGCAAGGCCGTCTGAGTTAACAATCTTGAATGATTTTCTAGTTGGCTCCATGCGAAAACCTAAGGTGTGACGCCCCAAGCCGTCACTCTAGACCCTCAAGTATAATCTTTAATTTCTATTACGCAAGTGGAAGAATATACACTTTTCATATAAAGACATTACACTTAAGAATGAATTTCAAAATGATAACATGCTTCTCTTCATTCATCATAAACAAGGATTACAAGAGGAAAACGACATCTTGACAATTACATCATGGCAATCCACACATCAAGATGACCCAAACAAAACACCTGGGAGAGGCCAAAAAGGTGTCTAACTCCTCTACCAGGTAGTTTTCCTCATCCATTACATTTCTCCATACCATGTGCACCTCCTAATCTAAGCTCAAAGCGTCACCAATGGATGGGGCCAAACAAACTCCCATTCACGTTGAGATACATGGATACAAATCGCATAGGAAAAGGATTAAGGCATCCATCATCTATCCAAACAGTACAAATATAACGAGTCAAAACAAGGTCGGAATCTTAATCCTCAAAGTTCCTATACACGCCATCTACCCGCACAGGTGTGCCATAAGTCGCCAAAGGTGTCACATCCGTAGTTAATGATCTGAGAGGAAAAATAAGGGGTGAGCAACAATGCTCAATAAAGTATAAAGCATGGCATTAAACAATGAGATCCTAACTTCGCTCATTAGTGAAAATAGCACCAACATAGTGAATCATCATAATCATGGACTACATCAAATAGGGCAGCATATGGTATCAATAATATTATGCGAACTAGACAAGCTAAAGTGAGTATAATGCATTATGACTACACTGAAATGTGCATACGTACTCCATTCATGTATCACACGGCATACACAATCACATTCATGCATCTCATGTCACACAACACCACCATCATATATACTCACACGCCTTGTTGATTAATTTCAATGTGTGATCATTTCATATCCACCCTCGAAATGGATTGAACCCGAGACGCTAGCCGGATCCGTTCGAGTCGCTTCCGGATTCCTTGCCCGGACTTCTAGGGGACACTGGCCCCGGGGCATCTCCCTCCGAGACATCCCGGTGTCTAAGATCTCTAGCCTGTGACTTCAACCGAGGCATCCCAAACCTCACTGTTTGGGGCATCCCCACTCCCTAGGGACATCATCGGAACGCCATCTGATGGGATATCTCTTAACTTGATTCATTCACACATTTCACCACATCACAATCTTTCATTATTGCACACTTTTAACACCACTAGCACACCAGCACGCACATGTATCACCATACAGCATGCTCAGTGCACTGAGATCACAATGCATCAATATGCACAAAACATAATTGCCCTTTACACCGCCTTACAAACTAATCACACATGATTCTGCACACATGCTAAGCATCACACACGTACAGCCACCAAGCATAAGTTCTCAACATGCCAAAATCATCTAAAATCACGAAATAGGAACTTTCCAGCAAGCAAGACACCAAGAACAGCAACAAGACCACAAACAGCCCTCACTGGCAGAAGCCGAATCTACTCACATGTCTTCGAGATTAAATCCAGAAATATAACCAAATGAGTTTGGAAAATCCTCAAATTTAAATATTTTGTAAATGACACTTAAAAAAACACTTTTCATGAAGACACACTGACCCAAATCTTTCTAGAATAGGAGCAATAAATCGCTCACATCGTTATCAAAACCATGTCTGCATCTAAAAATTACGTTTTCCAAAACCAGCTTGGATCAAAGTCCAAAATGCATCTATTTGCTCTGAAATTTGACTATGTTAAACTTTAAGATGTACTGAAAAGCTTTCGTGAAGAAACTACTTTGAAAATCGAACCCCAAAAGTTGATAAAAACTCTTTGAACACCAAGTGGTCATGGATTCCAACATAAAACGAGATTCTGTCTTGCATGCAACGAAGCTGAAATCTTGTTCTTTTAAATCTAGAAAAATTGAGTAAAATATATGTCATAAGTGAAGATGTTTAGAATATTTCTTAAGAAGAAAGGAACCTCAAATTCATAGCACATTCCAACCCACGAAAATAGCAAACATCGGGTATCTTGTAAATAGATCTGGAGAAAGATCCAACCTCAGCTCCTTTAAGCACGTCTCTTGCAAGCTTAGTAACCATGAACCTTCAAGAAACTCACATGCAAGGCTTCTCACACATCACAGCATACATGCAAGCTGAAATCTTAGATAGATCTAGCTCCTACAACCCAAAATCCACTAGATTGAGCTAAACCACCCTCAAGCGTCGAGAAGATGTCAAAGTTTAATACCTAACTTATTCTCTTACCTAGTTGAGGACTCAAAGACCGCTTCCTCAGGCTCTCTAGAAGGCTGGCTACTTCTTTAGTCGCTAGTCCTTTGAAGAACAGCAATGAAACAAGGAAAAAATGAGAGAGGGAGGCGTTTGGTGTGTGAGGGGAAGAAAGCAGGAGAAGAACAAATGGGAAAAGAGAAATAGAGACAGAAGTTGGAGGAAAATGATTGCTTTCTTGGGAAATTTCCCTTGCTGCAACCATGCATAGGAGGAGATTGGTTGGGGAAGTTTTTAGGGCCATGATGAGGTTTAAGGGTTAGGGTTTTCGGCTAGGGGAAAAGGGTAGAGCTGAAACTTGCATGGGAAGCTAAAGCTAAATGCAAAAAATCCTTGATTTTGTTCTTTTCTCCTTGGCTTACCTACCCTAACAAAGTTTAGTCTAAATGAAATAAAGCTAATCATCTTCCTAGTCCAAAGATTTCCGCCACCTCTAATACTAGGTACTAATTTAAACAACTTTATTCCAAGATCCTCCATTATAAACATGACCAAAAACTTAGTAGGATGGTACACACCTCCAAGTCACAATTTCAAATATCCAAGGATCTTACGTCCGTCACTAATTTCATATGCACCACAACATCACTAATTAAGTTACAAGAAAACACCATCGAAAAATTCAAAATCACTCGAATTCACACAAGACAAACATTGGCAAAAAAATCTCGACATTTATCCTCCTTATCCGGGCCTTCCACCCACTCGAGCCCACGAGCTTTACTCATAGTCCATCATTCTCTCTCTAGCATGAACTTAGCCCAAAAATATGCCCATTAGGCCATCACACGCCTAGCCCACACGAAAAGTCCATCGGGCGATCCACCTATCCCAATTTCTCTTCCGTCGACAAGCACAAGCTTAAGCGAACTTCAAAGGCTGAAATTTCAGGATGTCACATAAGACCTTCGCCACTTCGGTTAACATGAACATGTTTGAAGCACCTGTTTCAACCGAGGCATATAGGGCGTGGCCACATACCTCGATCTCAACAAAGGACGTGTCCATGTTCGGGGTGGTTTCCTTCTTTTCTATCAACGACCAGGCTTTGATGGCATTGAGATATTTCACAATTCCAAGCCAGATTTGCCGTTTCTCTTCTTTGGACTCCTCCTCCTCCTCCTCTTCTATGGTAAGTAGAGCATTGATCTTGCCCTTCTTTAGGCACTTTTGGGTCCAATGCGGACCTTTGCAAATGAAGCAAAGAGATGGTGGGGGTTAGTCGAACTTACTCGTGGTGTAGTTCGTCTAGGGTCGACCTTTTTGGAAGGATGGCTTGGATGCTCCTTCTCCCCATGATTTGGTTCGAATGCATTGGTCGTGTGGGCCTCGAGGAGTGTTTCCACCTTCATCCTCGGATCGATCCAACCTCCAATCCCTTGCTCGGTTCTTGGGTTCAACCTTGGTGAGGTCGACGAGGGATTTGGTCACGCTTAGCACCCTTGAGAGACTCTTCAAGTCCTGTCGCTTGAGCTCGAGTTGCACCCACGGCTTGAGTCCATCCATGAACGCTACGAGAGCATTCTCCTCTCCAAGATTGTGGATTTGGAGTTTGACCTCGGTGAGTTCCTTCACGTACTCTCGGATCGTCCCTCTTTGTTCAAGGTGATGGAGCTTGCTACGGGCTTCTTGTTGAGCAACCCGAGAAAGAAGTAATGTCAAAACTCCTTCATGAAGTCATCCCATGCGTCCACGGGATCACGCCGCACTTGGTCTCGTCACACCTATTATGCTACCAAAGCATCTTGGTATTGGTTAGGAACATCAAAGCGATTCTTATCTTGATCAACTCGTCTTGGATGTTAACAGCACCAAAGTATTGCTCCATGCTCCATACGAAGTTGTCCACCTTCTTGGAAAATTAGTTGCCTTCGGATTCTTTTGGTTTCAACACCTCTAGCTTGGGCATTGCTTGCGTGGGTATCAACCTATTTGGGATGCTCGACATGCATAAGGCGAGCTCGGTCTTAAGCTCTTGTATTTCCACCTTCATGGCTTCAACCTCATCTCTTTAGGGACTCTTCCTCGATCAGTTGGACTCTATCCCTTAGTAGATCGATCGATGCTTTGAGGGCTTCGTCCTTGTTGTGTAGTGGGGCCATAGCTTGGTTGATGCTATTTGTGAAGTCTTCATGGAGCAAAACCTCAACTTCCATGATGCGGTCTCTCACGTCATTGAATCCTTCTATGAACTTGGCCATAGCACTCCTTACCTTTGTGAGCTTCTCATCGAGCGCAACTATTATGTCCATCGAGGTTTCCCTTCTTTTAGTTCAGCAGTGGGTTTCCTTGACTTGGATAGCCTCTCCATCCATAATAATTTCTTGGCTCAACATTCTCTCAAATAGCCGGTGCTCCTCAATCTCTTGAAACAGATCTCCCTTCTTGCTCTGATACCACTTGTCACGGGTCGATTGTTTGGGATCAAGATTGTGCAGCGACTCAAGCTCTCTTGGATTGCTTGGGATCGATGGGGCGCCCCTAAGCCAAGCCTTGCTTGGATCGATCATTCACTCACTCACTCGAATCATAGAGAGAGAAAGTTCCTATAGAGAGAAGTTCTGAAAGAGAGAAAGGAGCTTAGATTTCTGAATGCTTTGATGGATACAAATGCGGGGAGGGCACCCCTTCTTATACTTGAGGCTCTTAGATTATAACCATTGATTATACTTCGATCCGACAGACGATTTCGCATCTTCTAACCCACCAACTACTTGACATAAATGCCAAGAGTGTTCTAGACCTTGACGCAATTATTGTATCACTTGCCCTTTGAACGTACGGGAAGCTTTTGCAAGATCCCATGGCAATCTCGGGAGGTCTTCCTCGAACATGCATGGTCCCTTGGTCATGGGAACCTCATGACAGTGACACTAGCATCACCATCTCACGGTGTAACAATTAAAGGATGTTTCCTTTCTCAAACACAAGTAGTAGGAAGTTTCCAAGCAAGACATAAGTCTCCCTCTCTCTCATGCAAGATGTGCGGCTGAAGATTGACTGCCCATTTTCCAAGCTATTGGTATGGTTAGCTAAGCATTTTACTTTAAAATAAGCTAGAATGTGTACTTGAATTTTTGCCTTATTTAAATTTTTTCACCATGAGTGATGTAATTATATCAAGCATTCCGCTTATGTTCCACTTTGGATATGATCACTTCTCCACTTATATTCAACTTAAGTAAAAGGATCAGTGATACCTAGTTCACTTTGAATATAATCAAAGGAGTTCTTTTCTAAAGGCTTACTGAATATGTGAGCTAATTGATGCTTTGAATTAACAAACTGGATATTAACATGCCATTATGCACATGATCACAAATAAAATTAAGCTTGATTTCCATGTTCTTTGCCCTAGAATGTAAAATGGGACTCTTTGTCAAATTAATGGCACTAGTATTCATTACACTCAATAGGAACATTTGCAACTCCAAAATCACTTCACTGCGACTTCATCCATAAGATTAGAGTGCAACAACTTTCAAAAACCACGAACTCTAGTTCAACTACTGAAAGTGAACCTGTGCTTTTCTTTTCGGCAAACCCAAATACCAACATGCAATCCACCAGTTGACATATTCCTGTATTTGGGGAAAATTAACCAAAAAGTCCTAAACCAATTGTACTTTTGCCAATTTAATCATAAATCTTTTAATTTTGCCAATCAGTCCTAAACCTTTTCATTTTTTTGTCAAATTTGTCTATCCAACGAATTTTGGCCAAAAATCGTTGATGTTGAAAATTTTTAATAATGTTTTAATATTTGTTAATTTTAATATTTTTTGATTTTTTTTTCTTGTTCTTTTTGCTTTCTTCTTTTCCTTTTGCCAATGGCTGGCCACCAACCATGGCCAGTCAACTGGCCTCACCCACTACAAGTTATGCCTGACCGAGCAAGGGGAGCCCTCACCCAAGTGAGGCCTGCTGACCGAAGGTTGACCTTGCATAGGTCAGATCTGACAAGACTGGCCCTCACCCAACCCAAAGTGGCTATGTCGAGCGGCAACGAGGCCGCTCTAGCTTGGGCGAGGCCGACATTCGCCTAGGCGAGGTCGAGCCTTGGCAAGGTCGGCCCTTACTCAAGATAGGGTGGCCTCACCGGCATCGCCCGAGTGAAGGGATGGCTAGAGAAGTCGCCTTGACCTAGGCTAGGGTCGGCCTCGCCTAGCCCAAATAATGCTGACCCTTGCTGGGGCTCGCCCTTGCTTGACTAGGCCTTGCTTGTGGAAGGTGAGGCCAGCCAACCGGCCATGGCCAATGGCCAATCACTAGCCACCGACGAAAGGAAAAGAAGAAAGCAAGTAAATAAATAAATAAATCAAAAAATCAAAAATCAAAAAAATTAAAAATTATTTAAAATTGTCCACATTAGCGCCAATAGTCCTAGGTGACACCACTGGCATCCACGTTAGGAATTTTGGCTAGATGGACTCAATTAGCAAGAAATGAAAAGATTTATGACCAAATTGATCAAATTAAAAAATTTAGGATTGAATTGGCAAAAGTAAAATAGGTTTAGGACTTTTTGGACAATTTTCCCTTAATATTTCCAATAAGTGTAAAATCGAAATCTTTGGATACCACTATCCTAGCTTAGGATATGTTAGGGCTCTCGATCTTACACCTAAGCACAAATGATCACATTGACAACACTTCTCAAAATACTGTTAAAAAAACACTTCTCAAAATATTACAATTTCAATATGGTCGAAAAGACAATTGACAAATGTAAAGCTTTCTCTGTATTTGGACTTTTGCACTCTGGATCTCTCTTTCTCCGATGTCTTGTTGATCTCATTTTATACTCTGCAACATCCAATCTACTCGTTGGACAATCTTCACGAGGATCACTCTTCAAGTTGACCATTGGATGATTGTCGAGCAAATCAATTTAGCCATTGAAGTCAATCAATTGAAGTCTCGTATATTTTGTCACTTATACAACCAAAATATCATGCATGATTGATATCTTCCACGTAGATAATCTATGAGATTGATGATCAATCACTTTCTTCCAATATATGAATTTATACTTGATCACAAGCTGTCAAAAGGTTAGATAACTTGTCTCGGAACGTTATCCTTAGAGTATGTAACAAGGTTGTTGTCCTTATATTAGCAATTCCTGGTTATATATGGCTTTTTGGTGATATCAAACTTCCACTTATATGAGGATTCTAGTGATAGCATTCTTCGATTATATTAAGGCTGCGCATGGTAAAATTTCTGAAATAGAAATTGATTTCTGGTCAGAAATCAATTTCTCAATTTCTATTCCTCGGACAAGTTTCTGAGCAAAGAAACCCGTTTGATAACGACTCAAAATTTCTATTTCTGAAACAGAAATCCGTTTGATAACAAAAAAAAAATTATATTTCTATGAATCATGCTATCCCCATCCTTTTACCTCACTCTTCTTGATGCTTGTGATGGTAATTTAATTTGATAAAAGCTGTAAAAAGAAGCGATGCAGCATTGATATGAATTCGATCTTTCCATTCACATGTTCAAAAGGTAAGGAATGGACAGAGCGTGAATCTATGAACATGAACCTAGCATAGATCCTAGAAAAGGGAGGTCTTCAACATGAAATTACATGAGGTAGAACCAGCATGGGCACTACAGCATTGTCCAGTAGAGTTTCACTATGGAGATATACATCTAACAAGTTTAAGCATGCACCAATTCAGGACATTATAACTCAGTAATACACTTCCTTTGTTTTAGCCAAAAGCTCAGTAGCACACCTTGCAAGTTAGGAATTAACTCCTTAATGATCCGTACCTATCAAGTAGCAGCACCACAACAAAATTGTATACAGTCTATAACATGAACCTAACATGTGAAACGCCGAAATCACGATAAAATGAGGAAATGCCAAACAAGATGGCTCTAAACTCACATATTTGCCTCCTCACAGATCAACAAGTAGACATCAATTGCTTCTGCACCTACCACCAAATGCCACAAGACTTGGGAGCTGTTCTTGGATGCCAAAATATTACCAATTCGGTCGACATTCTTTAAACTTTGAATTTACAGAATAAACAGATAGCGGGGACAACATAATTATATGACAACCACTCAAACTATAAAAGCCCAGAAGCTAGGGCGTTGAAGAAAGGGTTGAAGCCAAGTACCCCCAAAACCGAAGAAATGAACAAGAACAGAGACAAGACAAAAGAGCACCATTTATTAACACAGTGATTATGCACAGAAACATAGCAGCCCAGACTCGCAGCACAAATTGCAGAGCACAAGCACAGAACAAGCACAAAACAACCAAGAAAGAGGCGAAAAAGGAAGGATCGATCGAACCTCGTGAGGAATCGAAAGCAGAAAGGGGCGACGGTGACTGGATCCACGGAATTGAGAGCGGAAGGGGACGCGGACGAAGATGAGCGACGAGAGATGGGCGACGGCGACGGCGACGGTGGCGGAGTTGGGGACCGGATCCGCGGAATTGAGAGCGGAAGGGGACGCGGACGAAGATGGGCGCGAGAGATGGGCGACGATTGGAGATGGGCACGGCGGCGGAGTTGGGCAACGGCGATGGCTGCCGGAGTTGGGCGACGACGACGGCTGCTTGGGCGATGGCGGCGGAGCGCGGCCCAGGGACATGGACGGACGAGGCGGGTCCGACGGGACGACCGGAGCAAATTGGCCGGTCGAGATGAGCAGCGACGGTGATGGCGACGGTGATGGCGACGGCGACGACGAGATGAGCGGCAATGGCGAGGATGAACAGCTTTGGAGTCGCTAGGGTTTTGGTTGAGGTGAGGAGAAGGAATGAGAAAGCTACGGTAGTGAGGAGAGAAGGAGTCGATGTTTGCTTTGAAGGAAGAAGGGGATGGATAAGAAATAATTTCTATTTCTACTTCAGAAATAGAGAAGCTAAAATTTTAGCTTCGATTTCTCACCAAAACAATTTCTGAAACAGAAATCTGTTTCAGAAATAGAGAAATCAATTTGCGTTACCAAACGGATTTCTGTTCCAAACCTGTTTCGGGGAACAGAGAAATAGAGAAATTGAGAAACATAAATTTTACCATGCACAGCCTAAGTTTCTGGTGTAGATCTTGTAAAATGTTCACCTTGGTATTTCTAAATCTTTATGAACTGCCCATTCTTCTAAACTTGTCGGCGTAAGAGTTCCTTTTATATGAATATTACTCGAGGCATAAATGACACTTGCATATGTCAAGCTTGCAAGAATCACGGATTGTTTTGTCAACTTCAAAAAATAAGAGGTTTTCTCAACAGAAACTACCCTTGGATCCTTTTCATAAACACAAAACGCCTCTTTTATTTGAATTGTATGATGCATGAAATATTAAACATTAGATTGCTTTCACAACAAATAGCCTATAATAATTCTATATTGATGAGCTTATGTTCTGAGACGTCACATAGAAAGATCAAGGTTCCCAATACGCATGTCTTGCACATACTAAAGTCACATGCTTCTCTATTTTGGATAGAGATGGTTTGCCAAGCACGGCTTGGATTGAGCAACCAATGGCTTTGCGAGGGACAAGTCATTCTTTGACTCATTAAGATTGATGCTCGAATCATTAGCGAGTGGACTCCAGTTAAACCCCTGGATTAGCCTAGCAAGAAGCATTACTGTCATCGTTGTCCCAAGCTGCGCGGCAATGCACCCGCGCCGGCCCATGCTGAAGGAAATGAATCGCAGGTTGGGCTCTGCGAGCAAGACTTCCTCGGTGTCACTTGTGATATGCCGCTCGGGCTTGAACTTGAGGGGTTCGTCCCACACTTTAGGATTTCTGCCAAGACCCATTCGGCTCACGAGGATGTGGCTGCCCTTGGGGATACGGTAGCCGGCCATGACCGCGTCCGACAGGGCGACATGCGGGACATTGAAGGGCGCGATTGGGTGGAGTCTAAGGGCCTCCCTAGCACATGCCTTAATGTAGTTGAGCTGGCAGATATCGGACTCTTGGACTAACCTCTCCTTTCCCACAACTCTATCTATTTCTTCTTTGGCTTTCTTAAGGAGTTCTGGCCGATTTATCATCTCCGCCATTGCCCATTCCACTGCGTTTGATGGATTGTCCACCGCGGCCATCATAATTTCCTACACATATCAAGATGCACAAAAACGTCTGCATCTTAAGTTAATTGAAATCTAATTTATAACCACAATATGCAAATAAATTCTAGTAAAATATGTACGGATTATAGGAAAATCTTCTTAAGGATCTTTTGGGAAAGGTATAACGACATTAACATTAGGACGCAAAGATATTGACTTCGTACATTATAGGTAATTCTATATATCGGGAGGGAAGTCTTTCTTTAGGATTTTTGGGGTAGTTGTAAGGCTCTATTCGTACAATTTTATTAACAAAGTCGTCTTAACCAAATATATAACCTCCTATAGTTTGCTAAGAAAGAATAAATTTCTCACCGTAGCCTGTGCTTTGACTTCATGCGGCGTTAGCAATGGCTTCCCTTGTGAGTCTTTAAGCATAATAAGAACATCCAACAAGTCTTGAGGTTCTGTTCTATTGCTCTGCGAACTCGAATCGTCCCTCCATTGTTTGATTCTCTCGTTTATTATGGGTTCATGTAACCTCCGAAAAGTCCTCGTGCAATCTTTCACTACCTTCTCGTGCCCATCAAGGTCAAGCCCCACCAGGAATGGGAAGTAATCCGAAACACAGAATGCGTAGAGATAGTTTAGTGCATTGAATAGTGCGTCCACATGTTGTTCTTCATCAATGGTTTGTCCTCCATCTTTCCTTGCTTTGCCAAAGTACCTCTTGTTGAACACCAACCTTCTTATCGCATTCCCACAGTAGTGCCTTGTTGTATGCCTCAAGTTCACCTGCCCTAGGCTTTTGCATTGGTTGAAGACATGCTTCACCAGGTTGTCGGCCTCCTCGGCCCTCTTGTCGTGGAGCCACTTGTGTCGCGCTGGGCATATTATCTCCGACGTCAAGACCCGCCTCATCTTCTTCCACTGCTCCCCGTAGGGAGAGATGACGGCGGTCACGTAGCCACCGCTGAACGCTCGTGCCGCCATCGAGACAGGCCTCGACGCGAACGTGGCATCTTGCTTCTTGAGGATCTCCTGGGCGATCTTAGGGTCGGTTACGGGAATGACATGCGTATTCCCTATGCGGAAGCACGCGATGCCGGTGTCCATCTCCTCCATCCAACGAAGGATCCACCGGGCCGCGGGCTTGTTCCGGAACATGTCTGGGGCACAGCCGACCACGGGCCACGGGGCCGGCCCTGGAGGGAGTGGGAGCGGCTTGGATTTTCCTTTGACGCTTTTGCGCCAAAATTGTTTAATGACATCGTGAAAGATGACTAGTGCCATGAGAAGTAGGGCATAGCCCAAGGCGGCGAAACTCATCATAGTGGCGGCAATCAGAGTACCCCCGACACGATAGCTAGTCTTGGCCTCTGGACGTTTAAAAGAACTAGGATTTTGGGAAAATGAAGAAGATATGAGAGTTGTGCATGAACATACACCGATATAGATGTGGCTATATAGGGAAGCAGAAATAGACCAATCAATTACTTGACTTCAGCCAAGGAATTAAAATATGGCGGTGTGATTTTTAGAGGGATTTTCTTGTTTTCACACCTAGTTTGAGTACAACGTTTATAATAGTTTCGATAGTCCAAAGCTAACTGGAACTTGAAGAAATGCCACTCTGTATTTGTGCTCATCTCATACCTTTGTCGGCATTTGGGCTGAGATCAGGTGCTCATCACATGCAAGCTTCTTTCTCTTTGATGAGTCGAATTTGTACTTCGGTGGTTGACTGATTCCTCATTGTAAACTAATGCCCTACGTAAGCATAAAGGGAAAGAAAAACATATTTTTAGCAGAAAAATATGTCGAATGGAACGAATTACCTTAAATTGATTGCAATTTCTTAAGGCATCCCCTTATATTTTGTTGTTCTTCTTCTTCTTTATTACGAGTGAAGCATGCGTAGAGTAACAAAAAGAGCAAAGGAATATTAGAAGTCTGTACTAAGTCTGGCAGTTTAATGTCTGCTTTATAGCTAATTTAGGAGGTTGGTAGCTATCTCAACTCCCTTCTATTTCATCAGACATGCTCAAAGATGATAGTCTACTATCTGTTCTTGTCCTTGTTTAGCTTTGGAAGTTCGGCGTTTAAATGATGTTTATTGCATACATGATCTATAAGCCGTAATAACTCGCTTGGTCCGTGACACCGATCAAGCGTGTCACGGTTTCGTTATTGCTAATTCCATTTTCTTTACTCGTAATTAAAAAGTATAAGAAATCTTCAACGTTTATGATGTAAAGATGTGATCACAATCAGCATTTTGCTTGTTTGCTCTGTGAAAAGTTCTATCACAGCCCATTTTTGAAAAAAGAAAGTATATATATAATAGGTCCAGCTTTTACCTTAAACCCAGCCCCAACCTAAAAAGAAAAATCTCTGAAATTTAAAATGATTTTTCAAATCGTTATTGTCGGGACTAACAATACAACTTAAAGATGGGTTGAATAGATTGTTTTCGAACTTTGATGATCTTTTGTGGAAATTAGTTAATTGCTAAATAAAGATTAGCTCAATCTAATGTTTAGATAAGTACTAACTAGATGTATGTCAATGTATGTAAAAAGGATGTAAATAGTGAAACACAAAGTTATAGTGGTTCAGCTTTATCCATGAGCCTACGTCCACTCTTCAGACTAACAACTTCAAGACGGGCTGGATTCTACTAACAATTTTCTTGGAAAGTTACAAACAGCTAGCATCAATCTTTTACATGATAGATCCCACTATCTGGGCTCAACTACTACTCTTACACTTGTATACTTAATCCTTAACATAATTACCAAACAGCATGAATATCAAAATAGTACGACAGAGAGCTTATAAGTAAGAACAACAATATGTAAGCTACTTGATCTTATATATATGTCGTGCACTCTCTTGGTTCCTCATGGTCTTCTCTTTTATACTCTTCCTCAATCTAACCATTGAATATGAATTAGAGAAGCAAGTGACTATTAGAGAGTTTCTATTGAGCTACTGTCCAGGGAAAGTACTGTCCATGCAGTTTCTTTCCTTGAATTTTTGCAGGCTAACCAAAAATAGCAACTACTACTATCTTCTCACCATAGTCTCTGACTAACTTGTCAAATAACCTAGCTACTATGCTACATGCTTTATCTTGATAATGCTAATGTGCAAATCTAGGTCTTTCAATAGCTACTTAGCTAACCCAATGGATATTGTCACGCCCCGAACCCCGAGCATGCACACATCCCTTGACGATCAACTAAAATGTGATGTTCCAAGGACGCGTCGCCGACCCAATCGATTCTATGCATATGCGGAAGCGAATTAAACAATCTCCAGACAACAATCAACATGTAATAGAAAAGCAGGACAACCAATTTAAACAAAACACACTTTATAAACACATTGGGTTTATACACAAGTCTATGTCCAAAAGAAAACCCTAGGCCACCTACGCTCTAGACCTTTCAGCCTCAGGCTCTAGATTCTCCACACTAGGAACCTGAAAATGTTAAACCACGACGAGGTGAGACAATGTCTCAGCGAGTCTACACCCTAAACCTTAATTAGGAAGATAATTCACCTAGAGGTAGCCTAAGCACACATCAAATAAGACTTACTTCGCCTCAGCACCTCCCTGCACATTAGTATAGTCCATATACATATGCATATAGTAAACATATTTAACAACTAGAACATTGTACATCAATCATCAAATATTCACACGGGTCTTGATTATAAGGTCAAATCGTTATGACACGTCCCATTTTGTGCCACACAATTTTGTCCCATAATCAAGCGTGGCTATCTCAATCATTCACACGTGTCCCAGTTATTTTGACCCATCAATCATATCCAACTCAACAGTCAGCAGTCATCCGGCATAACCGAGCATCATCTCGCTTCGTCGGGCATGACAATGTCTACATCTAGACGGCATTCCCAAAGGAGCATTGGTACAACCTTCACTGCGACCGACATCCGTTGATATGAGTCATTTTAGAAGGAGCATCGTCCGGCGTAAACGCATTGTGACGGGTTCCGATAGCGATCACATGCACATCCATGTTCAGCCAGGAACATCGTGCTTTACACTCAAATACTTCAATTTCAAATAATGGACTTGGCATATTTTCTTCATATTAAAAACACCCGGTAAAATAATTGTGTGTGGACACACAGTCAAATCAATCCACAAAGCGTGATACTCCCTCTTTTAAAAATTTCATGATTTTATATAGTACTTAAAATACTTTTTGGCGTCAAAAACCAACACCTGGTATTTTTCTAATTAAATACCAAAAATCCATATTTTCGAAATAATAAATCAAAATCACCACTCAACATTCAATTGCACAATTTAGCAATCAATTGCACAAACCAACACTACCGCGACGATCAGCACGAAATTCTAACAACCGACTATCTTGGTATAATTTCCGCTAATTAATAAATAATTGAATAAATTACATTTAATTAAATAAATTGCAAAATATTTAAGTTAAAGCACTCAATTAAATTAACCTAAGCTAACCGGGCTAATTAATTGAACTAACTAATCTAATCTAACCAACCTAGCTAATCTAATCTAATAGGCTAGCTACTACTAATTAAATTACCTAAATCACATAACTAACCATGCTAGCTAAATTAGCCTAGTGACACGGCCCACGGACAAGCATGATCCAAGATCGTCCGTGAGGGACCGTGTCACGCACAAAGGGCTGCCCGGAAGCAGCCCACGAACGACCCATGAGCGAGAGAACGGCGGAAGGCCCATGCGCAGCCCATGAGCGACCCCGGAGCGATGTTCGAGCAGCTTGTGACGGTTCAGGCTGGTCGCGTGTCGACGGACTGCAACCCCGATCTTGCTTCGACACACGCCCATGGTCCGCCCAAGGCGACGCGCGCGACCCATGGACTTCCCAAGGGCTGCCGCCGGGTGCGAGACCATCAAGTAGCCTTCGAGTAGTCGTTGTATAGCTTGTAATGATTATACGGATTCAAAATGAACCGTTGGATCGGAGGGACGATCCACGGCCGAGATACGACCCACTCTTGTATAAATAGGGATCCCTCTCCCACAATGTAATCAGTTCGTTCACAAGCAAATACACTCTCTTTGCCCATTCGGTTCTTGTGTTCGAGCGAAGTGTGTGTGTAAGGCTGACTTGGGATCACCGATCCTAAGGCCGCGCGGTGTTTGATCGACCGAAATTGATCGACCCGTGACAAGTGGTATCAGAGCCATCATTTCCAAACGAAATGGCCAGTCCTCGCGCGATGTTCCGATCGTTCAAGACGATGAGCGTGAAGATCGTGGGCGTTCAGCCAGGAGGGCTAACCGGTCGAAAAAGGCCCGTGCTGCCTCGTGTGCGAGGGATCCGAAGAGGGATCTGGAAAACCGTCTGACGGCCATAGAGGAGACCGTCACAGACGTCCAGGCGTTCACGGACGACCTGCACCAGACTATTGAAGGAGCGGAAGCTGGTAGGGAGGAACTCTTGGCCGAAGTGCAAGAGCTCCAAGCCGGCATGGGAGAGCTTCGTGTCGAGGTGCAAGGATCCTTCATGCACGAGCTGCAGCAGCGGGATGAGACTTGGGAAGCCGCGATGGCGGCCATGCGGGCGGAAATGGCGGAAATGAAGGGCAAGCTCGTGGAGCTTGAAGCAGCACGCGTGAACGGGGTGATCACCGTGCGATCCCCGTGCCGATGCACCCAAACCAAAGGAGTTCAAGGGCTCTAGGGTGGCAAAGGACGTGGACAACTTCCTTTGGTACATGGAGCGATACTTCCAGACCATGGGGACAACCGACGACGTGATCCAGGTAAACACAGCAGCCATGTATTTATCTGATGATGCGCTGTTGTGGTGGAGACGTCGGTCGGATGGTAGGAATGGCGATCCTATCGTGACATGGGCTCGGTTCGTCGAGGAGTTTCGGCGAACCTACTATCCCGCTTATGCGGAGGAGGAAGCCCGAGGGGAACTCAAGCGCCTAGAGCAAAAGGGCGGAGTTCGTGAATATGTGAAGCGGTTCTCGGAGCTGTTGCTCCAAATCCCGTCCATGACCGAGACGGAGGCGTTCCACCAGTTCATGGGCGGACTCAAACCTTGGGTCAAACAGGAGCTCAAACGGTGCAATGCAACGGACCTCACCACAGCCACTTCTGTGGCCGAGTCCCTTGTTGAATATAGGCCGGCAACCACGCCAAGCCCGACTTTCGACCGAGGGAAAAGGCCTTTGGTGGGGGAGATCGAGGCCGGTTCCCTCGACCAAATCTTTGGCGAGACCACCTCCGAATCCTCATAGGAATCAACCCGAGTCGAGCAACGGGAGATACCAAAACAAGGTACGCACGTACAAGTGCTTCTTTGTGACGGTCCCCATATGGCTCGGGATTGCCCGAAGAGAGGAAAGCTGGCGGCCCTGTGCAAGGAGGACAAGCCGCGAGAGGAGGCGCGGTTGGGATCGTTGCGGATCCTCGGAACGATCAAGGCCTCCAAGAAGGCCAAAGAACCAAAAGGGATGATGTTCGTAGACGTGAAGATCGGGGGTACCACGATGAGTGCACTCGTGGATACCGGGGCGTCCGATCTGTTCATATCCAAAGAGGCCGCGAAGAAGCTGCATCTTCCGGTCGAGGCGAATGAGTCGGGTTGGCTCAAGACGGTGAATTCCAGAGAAGTCCCGACCAGCGGCATGGCCAGGGACGTGGAGTTCCACTTGGGTCCTTGGACCAGCAAGGAAGATATCGAGGTAATTCCCCTTGACGACTATGACTTCGTACTCGGTTTGGGATTTCTCGACCGGATCAATGCGGGTGTCATGCCCTTCGCGGATTGCATATGCATTCGGACAAGCGGTGCCAATGCATGGTCCCGATCTATCGAGAATCGGGACGCGATAGGAAGATCTTTGTCGGCCATGCGGCTTGCTAAAGGGCTGAAGAAAGGCGAGGCGACCTTCCGGCGGCATTAAAGGAGGAGGGCGCGGAGGAAAGCTCGGTACCGGAAGAGGCATCCCGAGTCCTCGATGCCTTCCAGGATGTGATGCCGCCCGAATTGCCCAAGAAGCTGCCTCCTCGGAGAGAGGTCGACCATCGGATCGAGCTGGTACCCGATGCTCGACCACCGGCCATGTCTCCCTATCGCATGGCCCCGCCCGAGTTGGAGGGGCGAGGAAACAGCTCAAGGAGCTGTTGGATGCTGGTTATGTTCGGCCATCTAAGGCCCCGTTCGGTGCCCCGGTCCTGTTCCAAAAGAAGCACGACGGATCCCTCCGTATGTGTATCGACTACCGGGCATTGAACAAGCTGACCGTCAAGAATAAGTACCCGATTCCCCTTATTGCTGACTTGTTCGATCAGCTCGGAGAAGCCCGCCGGTTCTCCAAGCTCGACCTTCGATCGGGGTATTATCAAGTGCGGATCGCGAGGGGGATGAGCCGAAGACAGCATGTGTGACTCGCTACGGGTCATACGAGTTCCTTGTCATGCCATTCGGCTTGACCAATGCGCCGGCTACGTTACGCACACTCATGAACAAGGTGCGCATCCGTTCCTTGATCGGTTCGTTGTAGTTTATCTTGATGATATAGTGATATATAGCCGGACGCTTGAGGAGCATGTTGAACATTTGAGTCGTGTTTTCCGAACCCTTCGAGAAAACGACTTGTATGTGAAACGTGAGAAATGTGCTTTTGCACAAAAAGAGATTCCGTTCCTTGGGCACATCGTTGGGGGCGGACGTGTGCGGATGGACACGGCCAAGATCCGTGCCATTGTTGATTGGGAGCCACCAACCAAGGTGGCGAGCTGAGATCCTTTCTTGGTCTCACAAACTACTACCGGCGCTTCATCCGGGAGTATTCGCGTCTCACCGTGCCACTCACGGATATCTTTGAAGAAAGAAAGGCCGTGGAAGTGGACGGATCGGTGTCAAGAGACGTTCGGCGGTTGAAACGGACCATGACCAAAGAGCCGGTACTCATGCTGCCCAGCTACACCAAGCCATATGAGGTGGAGACCGATGCTTCTGATTTTGCCATCGGTGGTGTCTTGATGCAAGAAGGTCATCCGGTGGCCTTCGAATCCCGAAAGTTGAATGATTGAGCGACGATACACGGTCCAAGAGAAGGAGATGACCGCGGTGGTGCACTGCCTTCGCACATGGAGGCACTATATCTTGGGGTCCCGGTTCGTCGTAAGGACGGATAATGTGGCTACGAGCTACTTCCAAACCCAGAAGAAGCTCAGCCCGAAACAAGCTCGGTGGCAAGACTTCTGGCCGAGTTTGATTATGTCTTTGAGTATAAGCCCGGAAAGTCCAAGTCCGTGGCCGATGCCTTAAGCGGGAAGTTCGAATTGGCCAATATGGTGAGCAGCCCGATTGCCCGTGGGTTGATCGTATTAAGGAGGGGTCGAAGCATGATCAAAGAGCTCAAGCCCTCCTTCAATACGCCCGAAGGGCTTGACGAGGATATTTTGGCTTGAGAATGACCTCCTCTACACCAAAGGACGGCGACTCTATGTGCCGCTCCACGGGAAGCTTCGAAGGGAGATCCTAAAAGAGTGCCACGACTCCAAATGGGCGGGACATCCGGGAATCCACCGCACCATGGCGCTTGTTGAGGATCAATATTACTGGCCGCACATGAGGGATGATGTGGAGACGTATGTGCGGACATGTCTTGTTTGCCACGGGACAAGATAGAGCAACGGTCTCCCGCGGGACTCCTTGAACCGTTGCCTATCCCGGAACGTCCATGGGAGAGTGTCTCCATGGACTTCATCGTGAATTTGCCCAAATCCGAAGGGTGTCGGGCTCTCATGGTCGTGGTAGATCGCCTCTCCAAGTATGCGACGTTCGTGCCAACCACAATGGAATGCCCACCGAGGAAGCCGCCAAGCTGTTCCTCAAGCACGTCGTCAAATATTGGGGTGTTCCACGCACGATCGTGAGCGATCGCGACCCTCGGTTTACCGGACGGCTTTGGACTGAACTCTTCAAGTTCTTTGGGGACGAGTCTCAATCTCTCCACCGGTATGCATCCGCGACCGACGGGCAAACCGAGCGAGTGAATGGGTTCTGCCGGAGATCTACCTTCGGCACTATGTGAGCAACACGCAAGCAACCGGGCACGGCTGATCGACGTGGCCCAATTTTCTTACAACTTGCAGCGGAGCGAGTCCACGAATCAAAGCCCGTTCGAAATCGTGACCGGGCAGCAGCCGCTCACGCCAAGTGCGATCGCTTCAGGGTATCAAGGAAGCAGTCCGGCCGCATACAAACTCGCTAAGGAATGGGGTGAGCATGTGGACTTGGCCCGGGCGTGTCTGGATAGGGCCGCGAAACGCACGAAGAAATGGGCTGACAGGAAGCGACGGCATGTAGAGTTTCAGGTCGGGGACTTGGTGCTAGTCAAGTTGCACCTCGTCCTTCGATACAGAAACGTGAACAAAGGGCTGATCCGTCGCTATGAAGGCCCATTTCGAGTGACACAACGGATCGGGAAGGTGGCGTACAAGCTGGACATACCGGCCAAGTTCAGGCTCCACCCCGTGTTCCATGTAAGCATGCTGAAACCCTTTCATGTGGATGAAGATGATCCGGATCGGGGCACATCGCAGCGAGCGCCCCTTGGAGCGAAGGCCTCCTATGATCGAGATATTGAGTGTATCCTGGCGGATCGGACCATACGGAAGAAATATCGGGCACCAAGGAAGGAGTACCTCGTCCGGTGGAGAGGCCTTCCGAGAGTGAAGCAAGCGGGAACCCTCCGAGGCTCGTGGGAATTCAAGGGGCACATCGAAGCCTTCCATGCCACGAGATGCGACGAGGGCGTCGCGGATTAGGTGGGGAGAATGACACGGCCCACGGACAAGCATGATCCAAGATCGTCCGTGAGGGACCGTGTCACGCACAAAGGGCTGCCCGGAAGCAGCCCACGAACGACCCATGAGCGGGAACGAGCGGAAGGCCCATGCGCGGCCCATGAGCGACCCGGAGCGATGTTCGAGCAGCTGTGACGGTTCGGCTGGTCGCGTGTCGACGGACCCGCAACCCCGATCTTGCTTCGACACACGCCCATGGTCCGCCCAAGGCTTTGACGCGCGCGACCCATGGACTTCCCAAGGGCTGCCGGGTGCGAGACCATCAAGTAGCCTTCGAGTAGTCATTTGTATAGCTTGTAATGATTATACGGATTCAAAATGAACCGTTGGATCGGAGGGACGATCCACGGCCGAGATGCGACCCACTCTTGTATAAATAGGGATCCCTCTCCCACAATGTAATCAGTTCGTTCACAAGCAAATACACTCTCTTTGCCCATTCGGTTCCTGTGTTCGAGCGAGTGTGTGTGTAAGGCTGACTTGGGATCACCGATCCTAAGGCCGCGCGGTGTTTGATCGACCGAAATTGATCGACCCGTGACACTAGGAACTAACTACTCTAACCACCTAGTCACACTAACTAGCTAGTTAGACTAACTAAGGATTACACTAATCCCTAATTAGTCTAACTAATCCACTCTAAGCATAATTAGCCTCCTAATTAGAGTTTAAGAGGTAAACTCACCAGTTTAGCGTGAAAACCAGTTCACGGCGACGGCGGCGTGACGGCGACCACAACTCGGGTCTACGGCAACACCAAAGGAGGCTTGGGCCGGGCTGAAAAACGGCCCACAAGACTTGGCAAAGGATTGGAAATTTGATTCTGCCCTTGCTCAGTTCTGGAGCTACTAGTCAACTCGGCTTGGGGGCTGGTGGCAAAGCTGACAAGCTGGATAGGCGATGCTGAAGGGTGGTTGAGGTTGGCAGTGAAGCCGGGTGGTCTAGCTGGTGGAGTAGGACGCTGGAACGTTGGGGTGGGATGGTGAAACGGATGCGGGACGTGCGTGAAAGTGAACTGGCGTGAAGAGGTTCGATGGATGATGAAGTGGAGGGGTGCAGCGACCAAGAGAAAGAGAAGCGGACTGGTGGAGTGTGAGCTGTTTGATTGGTGGTGGGAGTGCGTGAGCTGCAGGCGATGATGGCAGAGGGAGAGTGGGCTGGTGAAGTTGCGTGAGGTGAGGGGGGGGGTGGAATGATCGTGAATGAGGGAAATGAAAAGGAGGTAGAAGCCGTAAAGGGGGATTGGCAGTCTCGCATGCATGAGAAGCTGAAGAGAGGGGGGTAGAAAGTCAAGCAACAAATATCTTTATTTTTTTTTTTTTTTTTGTGAAGGTAAGAGATATATTAAACTAAAACCAAAAGCTTTACAGCTATACGGTAAGGATCCGACACCAAAACTTGCCCTCAAGAAGACAACAAGTCAACTCGAGGGGAAGGGTGCCAAAAAGGAAAACACACCCAATAAGGCAAAAACAACCAAACAAGCGGCAACCAAAAGAAGGCCAAACAATAGCCACCCCCAAAAAAGAAGGGAACCACAAAAGGCCACGGCAATGGCAATCAAAAAACTGACCACAGAGGCAGTAGCTAGCTAAGGAACAGCAAAATAAGGAAAGGCTCCTAAGCAAGGAGAGAACACAAAAGAACGAAGCTGCAACCAACTGCGAGCACGAACAACTTGCAGAAGACGCATAGCCCCCCGCCAAGGCCCACCACCAAGCAGCAGCAGCAGATCAGCGAAGTACAACACAACCCCCCACCAAGTCGCAGCAGCATCAACAACCACCATATGCAGCAGCCAACGTCCAACGCTACATCCAAAAAGCTAGCCTACCAGCCACCACCCACACCAAATAACAGCAGGTCCGGCTTGGTCACAGCATCTACAAAAACTGACCTTACGAAGCAAGCGCAGGCACAGGAGAGAAAATGGAAGGGTCCAACCCCCATCAATGCTGAAATCTCCGATTTCTATAAGTGTCATCGATGTTGTTATACGTCAAGGCTTTATCCTTAACGATTTTGATAAGATGATTCTTCAGGGCTGGGACTGCCAACATCTCCTCCCTAAAGAGGATGTTGTTCCTCTTTTTCCAAATCAAATGGCATAAGCCTTCAAAGGAAATACTAGCCATGGACTGATGGAATTCTTTGCTAGAGATGAACTTCATCACCCATTGGACTGATGGAATTCTTTGCCAGAGATGAACTTCATCGCCCATTGGAGGTTATCCTTTCACAAGTTGTTCCTCCAAGGAAGATTGCATCTTGCAGCCCAGAAATAAGCCAGACTAGCAATGATGCGACAACCAAAGAAAAGGTGGTTAATCGAGTTAGGTCTGGACTTGCAAAAAGCACAAACCACGTTATCAATTCTATCATAGGTGAGTAACAACTCCTGGGTGGGCAGGTGGTTTTTAACCATAAACCAAAGGTTAATTTGGTACCTTGGCATAATGGAATTGCTCCAAATAAATGCAGCGCGGGGCACTCTGGCCTTCTTCATTCCGATGGTCTCCTAAGTAGAGGCAATTGAAAATAAGCCTGAAGTGTTCTCCAGCCAGTAAAAATGGTCTAGGCACTGGGAAAGAATAGGTAGGAAATGCTCCCAAGACTCCAGCTCAGCCTTAAGCACTTGTCCGGACAGCGAGAAAAGATCCAACACCCTTGCTTGCCTAGAGATCCCTGATCTATAGATAAATGCATCCGAGAACCATAAGCTAAGGGAGCCTCTAGGATGCCAGTGGTCAAACCATAGAGATACTGCCTAGCCATCCCCAATCGTCCACCGAAAAAACTGCCCAAATTCGTCCTAAGCTGATGACTCTTCTTCCAAGCCCATAAGCAGAGAGTCGGCTTCTTGGTTATCCAGAAATTCTTCCTTTTTAAAAAGGTAGAATGGATCAATTTACACTATAGGGATTCCTTATCAAAGAACATGATCCATATGTGCTTAAGCATGGCTGTAGTATTGCAATCCCGTAGCTTGCGAATTCCAAGACCACCCTCCTTTTTTGGGAGACACACATCCTCCCAAGCTACTTTAGCACCTCCTCTCCCAAGGCCCGGCCCTCTCCACAAAAAATGTCTCAAAATTTGTTCAATACAATCCAAAATGGTTCTAGGTAGGATGAAAACATTGGCCCAATAGGCTTGAATAGCGTGGAGGACTGACTTGATGAGTTGCAACCTACCGGCAAAGGATAAGAAGCATTGTGCCCACGATTGCACTCTAGAGGTGATGCGACTGACAAGAGAGCAGCAATCTGCTTTTGCCAAGCCGTGAGGAGATGATGGGAACCCCTAGGTAATGAACCGGCAAGCTCCTAATCTAGAACCCCAAGGCTAGAGCAATTTGGTTCCGAGATAAATCAGTCCCTCCAGCGAGGAAAACCTCGCTTTTCTCTCTATTTGGCCTTAGCCCGCTCCAATCTGAGAAGGTGTCAAGGCCTTCCTTGAGGAGAGAAATTGACGCCATGTCCGCTTTGCAGAATAGGAATACATCATCAGCAAAGAAAATGTGTGATAAACACGAACCTTTGCATCTCTAATAATATTTGAACTTCGGCTGCCTAGAGCGAAAGAGTAGTAACCCTAAGAAAACCTCCATCACCAAAGTAAAAAGATAAGAAGAAATCGGATCCCCTTGTTGCAAGCCACGACCACTCGGAAAGAAGCCGTGAAGTTCCCCATTTAAGGCTATGGAGAATTTAGGAGTACACTCACATACCATTATAAGCTAGGTGAGATGATCAGGAAAACCAAAGGCAAGGAGGACAAGCTCCAAGAAGTCCCAAATGACGGTATCATAAGCCTTTTGGAAGTCCACTTTGACTGCACACTTGGGCAAATACGAGTCAAGGTGGAATCCGCTAAACAGTTCTTGGGCCAAGAGGATGTTGTCCTTAATCCGCTAGCCTTTGATGAAAGCACTTTGAGGAGGACTAATGACAGTTTGAAGAATAGCCGCCACTCTATTAGCCAACACCTTGGTGATGTATTTATAAATTGTATTGCAATAGGTTATGGGTCTATAGTCCGAAAACATCGATGCATTGGGATGCTTTGGGACCTGTCGCAACCTAAATTTCAAGTGCACCACCTAAAGTTTAGGCTAATGGGCTACTAAGTCTAGATTTAGCTCGGGCTCTCTCAAGCCCATACCAATTCACGACTTAGGATTCTGTTTTTTTAACATGCATATGAGTTTTATCTAGAAGTCACCACTAATCAGTTTATGATAGGTTGATTAAACACCTAAGTAAAATAATGAGAGAATTATTTTACTTCTACGAACCAGAGACTTTACGTACGGGAACTTGGTTACACTATATTTCTCTAATACCCTTTCGGTACCATTTCTTTTTATTTTCAAAAATATTTTTGCAGGCAGGTTGGATTTATTTTAACTTAAATTACTATCATGCAATGAGGTGATCAACGGGTGCTCAATTATTATTAAACAATGAATGAATCAAACAAGTTGCATCAAAAGAACTAAATGCACAAAGCAAACAATTTTTATTTTATTTCTTTTATCTCGAAATTAAAGCATTCACTTTAACTACATGACCTAATTTTACTAACAAGCTATTTCTAATTTAATGAACCTAACATGCAAGCTATTTCACATGCACCTAATATTTTTGGTATTTTATTTAAATTCATAATAAAAAGAAAACTAATTAAATTATCTAAAATGAATAATTTTCTAATATGTTTAGGGATTAGTTTGATTTAAACCCTATCCTATCTTAGAAACCTATTTCTTTAAGAAAAAAGAAATTATTAAAATGTGCAAACATTATCTAAGACCTAAAAAAATCAATCCTAATCTATTCCAAAAATTATCTAAAATTACAATCCTAAAATGCAATCTTAATTTACGAAACTAACATATCCCAATGCAAGATTTGATTTTTTTTTATTATGTTTTTTAGTGTTTTTCCAAGACAAGTAATTATCAGATAAACAATATATCTAAGCAATCATGACATTCATCAAATGAAGGATTAAAATAACCGAAAAAGATAATCCGTAGTCTCATGGATTAAATTAACGATTATTTTAATCCTAAACATCAAAACATATGAGAAAGTTCAAAATAATTAACAATTTGATCTAAAGTTTTACGGGTCAAATTAATAATTATAATGATTTAACAACTTAAATACTATAAAAATGCCCCCAAAATTAATATAATTAAAAAATGATCCGACGTCTTACGGATCAAATTAATAATTACAATAATTTTGGGCAAAACCCTGTGGATAATGCCTACAATACTCAAATAATTAACATCAACATACCATGCTCCAATAATAATGAAACTTTAAAAAATAATAATAAAATAAAATAAATGAAAAAAATAAAAATAAACTACCTAAGGGACTCAACCCGACAGGCTTCGGCGTGATGGTGCTACTGGTGGAGCGGCGATGACATGAGCACTTGGGCGGAGGGAGGCGTCAGCAGCAAGTGCCAGCAACGGGCAAAGGCACTGTGTCGCAACGTACCCCTCAAGGGGAGGGAACATGTTTAGGGATATTGCCTAAAGGACAGACCTAAGACCCATGATTAGGCACGAGCTCTCCCAAGCCCATACCCCGTGTGACATTGGGATATATTTAGGAATTTTGTAAAAAATGAGTCGCCACTAGCCTATTGGGGTTGGCAAGAAACCAAGTGAGGCAGGGTAGTATACCTTGCTTCCTACCAACCAGAGAATCTATGGTCAAGAATTTGATTACATTAATTGACCAATTAATGCCCTTTCAATACCTAATCTTGTTCATTTTAAGAGAAAAATATTTTTGTCAAGCGATTTGGATTGATTTCGCACCTATCCACTAACATGTGAGGTGATCATGCAAGTGCACAATAATTAAAATAACAATCATAACTACCAAGATCCTAATTGCAGTAAAATTAAGCACGTGTAATTAAATATAATTAAATATGCAAATTAAACATATGATATAATAAAAATACGAGTAAGCAAAAAAAAAAACCTAATTACGCTATGAAAGCAAGATATGACAATTCATGACCAAACCCCATCATTTTTTAGATTTTCGAAATTTTTTAATTTTTTTAAAATAATAAAATAATAATTTTTTTGGGCCAAACCCGGGTTCGGCTGGTCGGCGCAAGTCGGGTCCAGTCTTCAACCCGACCTGGGTTCAGTCTGGCAGGCCCAAGTGGGCCCGAAGCTTGGGCCTAACCCAAGAGGTCTCGCTCCTCTCTTTTTAAAACAAACCGGGCTCACAAGTCCACATTACACCAACCTAAGGCCACAAGCCCAAAAGCCCAAAAGTCAGATGGCTGGTCGTGACAAGCCCAAACGAACGAAAACCCTACCTGAGAATTGTACCCGGCCCGACTCGCGCAACCCAAATTTTGGAACCCTCGAGCTCAGTGACCTGCGACGTCGGAGGGATTAGTTGGGACTTCGATGGCGATGATGCGGCGAATGGCGCGACGTGGTGGATAGTGACTAGGGTTCCAGGTGGTGAAAATAGCGGCAACGAGCGATTGCGAAGACGAGCGGAGGTGCAATGTCGCGGGTCGTAGGCGTCAGCTTTCGGAGGGCAGCGATGGCACGGCAAGGGGGATCAAATTGTTGGCATCGTAGTAGCAGCGCAGTGTGAGCTCGTGGGCAAGGAGGAACTCTGGTGGCTGGTGAGACGTCGGTCGACTTGGGTGGAGTGGCGGTGGTGCGAGGAGGCTTGAACAGCATCGAGCAAGAGGGGTTCGGCCGAGGGATGGCGTCTGGTGGCGGAACAGCAATGGCAGGCGACGGCAAGGAAGCAACACAGCGGTGGTTGACAACAATGCCGGAGGCCCCTCTTCTTCTCCTCTGCTCCTCCCTACTCTATGTTTCCCTCTTGCTTCAAGTCTAGGTTCTAGGGAAGATGACAATGAACAGCGTCGATTGGGTGGCTTGTCAGTGACAGTGGTAGTGGCTCGAAGGCTCTTTCTCCTCCGTTTCCTCTATTGTGCTTGCTTTCTTTTCTCTCTGTTTTCTGTTCTCATTCTATCCCCCTCCTTTTGTCCCTACTACCACCATCTTCCTCTAGGGTTTCATGCGATGATGGGAAAAGGAGGAAGGGCTGGAGCGCGGGCCAGGCCAAAAGAAGAGGGAGGTTGGGCCACGCGTGGGCTAGAGGGGAATGGTTTGGACCGCAATAGAAAAAGAGAGGCAAGCGGGGTCGAGCTAAGGCCGGATCCGGCCCTACTCACCCCTAAGCATTTTTTTTCATTTTTTCTATTTTTTCTATTTTTTGTTATTTTGTTGTTTTCTTTTTCTTTTTTTAGCGATTAATTCCTAACTTTTAATGCTATTAAGTCTTAAGTAAAATGGTGAAATTTAGGTGTCAACACACAGCAGCAAGGGTGAGCATCGGCAATAGGCGCGGCAGCAGCGGCGAGGATGTCGAACCAAGATGTTGCTAGTTGCAAGCGTCGGGGCAATGTTCAATGGCGGACAGAGATGCTCCAGCGAAGGGCAGCAATCATCGAGCGCCAAATCGCAGAGGCAGCTACTCCAGCTAGCGACAGAGTTAATCCTGTGGTGCAGCAACATCGGTAGTGTGAGTTCATCGAAAGATGGGAGGCAAGGGCGTTGGCTGGGTGGAGCTCGGCAGAGGCGTGGCTGCAGGAGTGTCAGGTCGTCACGAGTAACTAATGGGTTGTGGGTTGGCAAGGACTGCAAGCGAGGCGGACGAGCGGTGACCGGCTCAAGATAGCGGACCAGTGGGTTTCAGGGGCGGGTGAAGCACAACAGAGAGGGGCATCGGGCGTTGGTGTAGGTTGTTGCGATGGTCAGCAGCAGCGGTGCTTGCGCAGGTGCGCAGTAGTGGGCAGCAACGGACCCCGGCGGAGAAGTTCTACTAGTGCTTGGGTAGAGGCGAGCAGCAGTGTTGCAGCGTCTAGAAGCGGGCGGTTGCGGCTTTAGATGCTAGCTCACAAGCGGAGGTGCAGCCGGCAATAGACATTGGCGTCAGTACAGCGATGGTAGGGCGCAACGCTAGCTACAGGCAACGGGTGGAGACCAGCGACGAGTGAGCGGGGCTCGGCGCGATGGTGAGCTACTGAGCGATGGTTTGCTTTAGTCGTCACTGGTGGTGCTCAGGTGGAGGGTGAGTAGAGACAAGGTGCAACAGCAGCGAAAAGGGGTTGATGCGTCGGCAGCAAGGCGCGGCGACGATGCTCTCAGTCGCGTAGCGACAAGTGGGCTAAGGCATTAGGCGCTCAGAGCTTGCCAAAAGGAGGACGGTAGCCGGCGGCCACTACCGAGCGGAGCGCCCAACAGCGAAGGGCAAAAGCCCACCGAAGAAGACAACCCCCCTTTTTGCTTTTCTTTACTTATTTTCCTCTTTCCCACGTCCACTCTCTCTTCTTTCTATACTTTGCTGGCTGCTTTTGTTTTCCTCTGCAACTTGTCAGAGAGGAAGAGACAAGACCTCTCTTGGATGACAAATGGGGGGTTTCCTCTCTTGTTTTTTCTTTCTCACTTTCACGAATTCTTTTATGCTTGCTCTTTTCACGAATTTTTTTGCGAATTCTCCCCCCCCCCTCCACCAGAAAAGCCCCCCTTTTTATATGCAACGAAATTGAGCCCACATATGGAAGAAGCAAAACTTCCTTCTTCTTTTCGATTACATCTCATGCTACCAAGGCGTAATCTTCACGATTTTATTTCATTTTCCTTCCTTTATTCACGCCCATCGACAATTGAGAGATCTAATGTTTCTTTTATTATGCCGATAATGCATATTACCTTAAGATTAATGCCAAATATATATATATATATATCATCTGAAATGTTCCATCGAAACCTTCCAATTTTCAATAAAATATACCTCTCAGTATATACCATTTGAATATATAAAAGATTTATTGAATATATCAAATGCGCCTAAAATTATATGATATGGAACTTTATTTTATTTTATGGGGGTAAAAATTAACCCATTTTTTATGCAAAAATTTAGGTGTCAACAGGACCAAAACCAGAATGGTGTTGTTTATCTCCCACAATAATCTCCTAGAGCTAAAAAAGTCTTTAACCACAAAAAGAACTGATGGGCCGACAACCTCCCAATTGAGTTTGAAAAATTTTATGTTAAAACCATTAGGCCCATGAGCCTTTCCTCGCAGTAAGGAGAACAAGGTAGCACGAATCTCCTCATCCGAAACAAGTCTAGAAAGAACTCTTACCTGCTCTCCATTCAACAGATGTTGAATGACCGCCTGGATTTCCTGGATCGATAGCCTCACCAGAAGCTCACGCAATGCCAAGAGGTCCTGGAAATAAGTCACAAACAGCTGTTGCACCATAGGTGGATCCGTGACTAAGGTACCATCAATGTCCTTGACCGAAAGAACCATATTTCTGGGTTGTCTGCTATTGACAAAATGATGAAAGAATTTTGTATTACGATCCTTCTTCTAGCCATCTAACTCTGTATTTTTGTTTATAAAAGGATTCCTCTTGAGAGCACAGATCTAATAAGACCCTTCGCTGAGTCAATTCCAGCTTTGCAAATGAAACGCTAGCTAGATCCTGCTGGAGGCCAACCTGAGTGGCCCGAAGAGCTTGCCTCGCTTCAGTTGTCTTGGAAGAAATATTAGAAGAGGAGTCCCTGTTCAGCCACTTGAGGCGGCCCTCGAGGACCTTCAACTTGCAAACCAGTTTATACATCGGGGCACCAACCCTCGGATTCGCCCAAACCTGGACAACAATGGAACTAAAAGCCAAATGTTTGGTCCAAAAATCAAAGAACTTAAACGGCTTCTTCCAGTGAGTAGGATTCAAAATCCTGATAACCATAGGGGTGTGGTTCGAGATGCCAGGCTCCAGAAAGGAAGCTTCCGAGAATGAAAAATCTTGGCTCCACCTAGAATTCACAAGGACTTTGTCGATCTTTCTCTGCTTTCAAGAGAAGCCAGAAGACGTTACCCAAGTGAATCGGAAGTCCACATACCTCAAATCAACCACATGAGTCTAATTCAAACACTAAATAAACTCATCAAATAAGAAATCCACACAGTAGAGCCACCAATTCGATCAGATGAATCCTTAAAGGCATTGAAATCTCTCACAACTAGCCAAGCTGAGCCCTGCAAAGAGGAGCTCAACCTAATAAAGTCTTCCCAAAGAGTGCGCCTGAAGATGAAGGTGTGCTCCCCATAAACCTCCGAGACACAGTATTCTCATCCCAAAGTAACACATCCCAATCTCCCATGAATTGCCTAAGTAGAGACCTCAAAGGCATCAAAACTAACCAAGGAATGGTCCCACCCAACACGAATCCTCCCTCTGGGAGAGTGTTCGTAGTTAGCCCTCCAAATCCATCCCCTCATAAGCTTCAAAGAGACGTAATGGAATAGAGATTCCGAAACTTTAGTCTCCAAAAAACCAGCAAAACACAGACAATTTGAGGACACGAGATTCCGGGCTTTCAGCCTGTCTGATGGGGGCAATAAGCCCTTTAATGTTCCAAATACCTGAGTACATATAAAATATATAAGGAATAAGGCCTACCTTATTTTGTTCGAGTGCCCTCGGCTAGTCAACCTAGGCGGCCCAAAAGGGGTCTGAGCAGGGCTCGAACTCTACACCTTCACCAACTTGGGAGGAGAAGCAGGGGGTAAGGCTAGAGGGAAGTCCTGTTGAGAACTAATCAGCCTTTTTGTAGGAGCCAACCTCGAGAGAGGAGGGCACCCCCAAGGCCTCATCTTCATTGAAGCTACTGATCTGACTTGCGTCAAATTCATCTAGCTCATCTTCGGAGCTCGAGGCCGAAGAAGAGGAAAAGGAGCCTTCCTTGCTGACGACAACCAAAGGAGGAGAAGAAATCCCACCAACCATTGAAAGCTCTTTCTTTCCCTGCTGTGAAGAACGATTTGATATAGCACTTCTATCCATTGCAACAGGCTCCCTCAACTTCGTGATCCATGAAGCCACCCTTGGTAATTCAGCCTGCTGCTTCTTCTCCAAAGACTGTTGCTTTTTCCTTCCCCCGACCTGAACCCATTCAAGCACTGAGGTCCTTAGGTCAGCAGCAGGTGTAGGGGTAAGGGCGAGAGCCTTCTCATGGTCAACTAGACTTCCTTCCGCTGGGACCGACTAAGGGCTCTTCTCTAAATTAGTGCTAGTTGGGTTGGCACACCTGTGTCCGAACATACCACAGCTTGGGCACAAAAGTGGTTGCCATTCGTATTCAATAGTCATAGTCCGAGCTTCACCCTTCAGGACAACGTCTATAGAGTTGCACCGGGGATGAGAGGTTGATATCTCAACACACACTCTAGTGTATGAGATCGTCTTCATCTGTTCAATGCGGAGGTCAACAAACAAAGGTTTACCCACCACACTCGCAAGGGCACTAATCCTAGGTGCTAACCAAAAAGCATAAGGAATGTTCTTGAGCCTTATCCAAACAGGAACCGAGGTTTGGTTGTTCTTCTTGAGCTCCAACAGCAAATGCCATTACTGGAGAATCAACGGGACTCTCGCTACCGTAAGCGGTCCCTCATCGAGTATCTTCTTTTTGGAACTCTCGGTCAGGGGATATCATCACCTCAGCCAAGTTTTGTCCCCATGCATACTTCAGGGCATTTTCAATCATCTTGAACAGGAGCTTCTTCCCCACATAATAGCCCACAAGACATCATGCCACTTCAGGTCGATGACCTCCAAGATCTCCTTCGACAAGGTAACAACAAGTTTATTATCCACTAAGGTAGGTGGCACATAGGTTAAATCATAACCCTTAGTTGCTAGCTTAGCAACACTAACCCATGAGTGTGCTGGAGGAGGTTTCGAGCCCCTCCCTTGCTAGTTTTTGGATTGAGCCTTACTGGCAGAGGGTCTCGCTTGGCTACGCCCGCGTCTACCATCCAAGACAGGTGGAGCCTTGTTCGAATCTAGCTGGGCCACCAAATTGTCGAATAGATGAGCTTCGAGGGATCTTGAATTTCGACCAGCCCCTGGAGATGAGGGCTCACGAGAGGATGAGGGAGAAAGCCTTAGGAGGCTTCGCACCCATGATCCTTTCGCTGCCTTGTGGGCCTTATCACCCAAGCTAGAGACCACCATAGAGGACAAAGCCATCGAACTAGAAATCACAACGGGAAGAAACCCCAAACCCTAGAGTAGAAGGAGCATCGCAGCCGAAGAAAGGCTTACCAGCTCAATCGCTTCGGAGGGTTTGGAACACAAGGGAAGGCGCGCCCAAACACAAAAAACTAGCAACAACCGCCGGTCCAAGTCACCCGGGAGCAGCTCCACCACAGCACGCAACAACAGTAGCAAAATCTCCTCTAGAGAGGAAACCATGAACACTACAACGGGGAGGTGCTTTTGGTTTTCTAGCAACAAATATCTTAATTCCTCATTTATTGGTCCCAAAAGTCTCCATGCCAATCTCTTGGTCCCCCATTTACTTTCTTGCACATAAATTCCTACAAATAACTAAGTTGGACAGCAAAATAGCAAATTTTCTCTCCCATCCGAATTTCTTTTCTTTTCCGAATTGTCCGAAATTGATTTTCTGTAAAAATTCCGGGCTCGCCGAAAATTCTTCAAATGACGGGTCAACGTCTCAAAAATAAATCGAGACGCACTAGAACTTTCGATTCCTAAAACTAGGTTCAATTTCATGGTTAATTTCAATTAAACACAATTTTAGCGTGACCTAACCTACCGGGTAATTTTTAGGAATTTTTAGCGCGTTTGACCTGTGGTCGATTATTTTTTATCCACATTGTGCATCTCCAACTCATAGACGACTCTCGGTTGTCGTGAAAATCTCAAGGTTTCAATTACGGGTACCGAGTATAGAATCGATAGAAAAATCGGTTTAGTGTCGTTCGACGTGAATTTTGCAATTAGGTGGAATCACCCACAATTTAATTACATGCCTCTGTTGAATCGACCTATCTCCGATCTCTAATTGATTATAACGGTGTCGTATTGACCCTTGCCAATTAGCACGATCGAGTATTCGATTTCTAATCGAATTCTCAAGTCTGTCGCGTTTATATCCCTTAACGGCTTCACCTAGTAAATCAGTTATCTCGTGAGTAGCCAACTCAGAGAAAAAGGACCATAGGCGTGTCGATGAAAAGCCCATTTCATTTAATCGAAACTGAGTTGGAAATTCATGATGTCACAGATATCATCCGATGTACTTGATTGTTACATCACCATCAACTTGATCTTTACAACTTCGACATAAATATTATCAATAACTAATCTTTTAGGTTAACTAGTGTTGTTTGTCATAATAAGACATTTGTGAACTTCTTTCCAATGAATTAAACCATGGATGTTGCACAATCTTTTAGTGCAAACATCTGCATACAATATAATAAGTAACATACTGAGGATAGTTTGGGCATCATCAAAATCACTTGAAAATGTTCTCCAATAATTACATTTCCATTCTTTTCAAATGACAATCAAGTTAGTGCATATCATGGGCATGATGAGAGTGAAGATCAAAAATAACTTTTTATCCTCTCTGTAAAACTCAGGCCAGTAGTCGTGAGTGATGACACTATATCCTCAAAATCTTGATCTAACTCCATTAGAATTTTCATCAGAGCGCAGCAATAGATCGACAAGCAAAACTAAATTGTATTTCAATAGTTTCCTGATAGAATCGGGAGCCAAACTCTCATGCAACACTTTAAAATAGTTCAACATTTTAGTTTATCCAAAATGAATTCTTTCATGCGACACTTGATCTTATAAGCAGCGAACCTTGTAGAGTTAACTAATTTTTGGCCATTTTGGCTAGAGGCAATGCGCATGCTCTTCCATTCCCATAGTGTGAATAAGACACTAGAATTTCATACTATTTTACTCATGAAGACTGAAAGTCATTGATTGAAATAATTTAAAGAAATGAAAAGAAGCACATTCGATGATTCATATGATGACGAAGCTCTTGCAACGTGAGGTGCATTACATAAGTTTATTGCACGCGAGTTCCTTGCAAGAACAGTTTAACTAACCCTTTGACCTCTTTCGGGTTCGGTTGATCTAGAGAACCCCCCATCTGATTTGATCTGATTGACTCGATGGCTACATCCAATATGTAATGAACAATCGGCTCCTTTGAGAATAAAGAGCACAACAAAGTATTAACATTAGTAATGCCAATAGTCATGACTTATGACAACGATGGCTCGGCAACACTCGATCCTTAATCGGTCTCTCCATTGAGGTAGAGAATGATCTAGTTGGTACACGATTTCCGCTACACCAGCATGTTTCAACACTTGACCAGTCACCCGCGGGCTCATACGGCTTGAGCCATGCCACCAAGCTGAAACCAAGCTTGTAGCAATTGATGGGAGTTTTTATTTCACAAGTAGCGGCTCCATTGGCCAATACATTGGCTAGGGCTAACAAGAAAAGCAAGAAACATTTCAAAGCTATAGTTGAAAATCGGATTTGTAATAACAAAATATGAAAAAAAGATAGGGGGATAGAGAGACGAGGCAATCATGAAGAGTTGGTGGATATATGTATGTATATGTATGATGCATAGGGAAAAGTATCAAAAATATCTTAAATCTATTGCATTAATATCAATATAGTCCAAAACTTTTTAATAGTGTCAATTTAGTTTGGTATCAATTTAGTCTTAAACATGTTAATTGTACCAATTTAATCCTCAACCTTTTGAGATAATGCCAATATAGTTCTAAACCTTTTGATTTTATACCAATTCAGTCCTTTTGGCTAATTTTGGTCGAATATTGTTGATGTGGACTCCGGCCGGCTTATATAACATCACCAGTGCTAAGGTGAATAATTTTTAATGATTTTTCAATTTTTATTATTTTTTATGATTTTCTTTCTTTATTTTTTCTTTTCTTTTCCCTTTCTTTTTTCCTCTCCTTCCTTTCTTCTTCCTTTGTGCGGTGGCCGACCACTGGTCATAGGCAATGGCTGACCATCGACCATGGTTAGCCTCGCCTAGGCCAGGACAACCCCAACAATGGCTCCCTTTGCCAAATCTAACAAGGCCGACCCTTGCCAAAGCCAGGACAACCTCATAGGGCATCATCTTGGCTTAGGTGATGGAAGCCTTCATCAAGGCTCAACCTTGCCATGGCCAGGCAACGCCAGCCTGCCTAGCCATTGTTTGTGGCTGGTGGTGACCATTGCCTAAAGGAAGAAGAAATGAAGGAGAGAAAAAAAGAAAGGAAAAAAATCATAAAACTAATAAAAAAATTGAAAAACTATTATAAATAATATATGTCAACACTAACAGTGTCATGTAAGCCGACCAGCGTCTATGTCAACAATATCTAGTTAAATTAGCCAAAAGGACTGAATTGACACTAAGTCAAAAAGTTTAGGACTAAATTGGCATGATTAGATGGTTTAGAATTGAATTGAAACTATGGCATCCCAAAATTCATGGCAATCTTTAGAAGCATTAAAGTCTATGAATAGGTGATGGAAGTACCATCAAGTTATATTGTAGCTATTTAATTCATAATTTGCAATGAGATTTATGGCCAAGCTTTTAGTGGATAATTAGTTTGATAGGAAAGAAAATTCTATCATTGGTCATGTGTGTTATAAATTGGAATTTATGGATTTATGACTTCAAGTATTATGGCCATATTATTTTTGTAAGTTAGGAATTTATTTGAGTGGAAGATATTAGTAGATTAAATTAGAGAATAGTGGGCCAAGACTCTTAGGCCAAGACCAACCCAAGATCACCTACCATTCGGCCACATGGGTCTGGCCCACGAAGCCCAAAGGGAGAGGAGGAGCTGCCGTCGACCAAGCTGGCCCAAGCCCAACCGGATTCAAGCCCATCATGCATGGCAATTGTCAAGTGGCGTCAGCATGCAAAGATCATGATTGTTAATCATGAGGGGGAAGAAATTAGAGAGTGAGGGGGGCGGATTAAGCGAGAGAAAGAGGAGAGGAAGAGGGAGAGTCGTTCGAGAGAGAGAGGAGAGAAAGAGAGAAAGAAAGGAAGAAAGGAAGAGAGAAAGGAGAGGCCGTGCATGTGAGAGGAAGGAGGGAGGTCCGTCCACCGATCGTCCGCCTAGCTCGCCGTCGTTCGTTCGCCGCTTTGCCCACCATTTGTCGCTGTTTTGAGTATAAATTCGAGGCAAGTAGAGTCCTAAAACCTACTATTTGCTTGCTGTGTTGTGTGTGTAGAAGATGGTAAATTTTAGTTGAGGTAGATGTGATGAAAGGTCAAAGCTATGGGGAGAAATTCGTTGGCCTAGCATGATGTTTTCTGGAAAAACCAGTCCGACCCTTCACGCATTTGTGAGCTTCATGTGACTTTTTAGTTGAAATATTACTTCAATCTCTTCATGAAAGTTGTAGATAACATCTTGAGGAATAACATACTAAAATTTGAGACAAAACGTACAAGTATTGCCTGGTGAAATAATTTTCCTTTGGAGAGATTAGATCTGGAATTTGTTGTCCTGACCTTCAGTGATTTCGTGGACTGCTTTGAGTTCTTAATGAAAGTTGTATTATACTTCTTGAGGAAAAACATATCAAAAATTTAGAGGAAACGAACAAAAATAGGTCGGTAAAATCGTTGTCCTTTGAAAAAACTGGATCTGGGAAAATGCTACCTCGACCTAGTATGATTCTGTGATTTTTATAAAATTATACAATTAAAATTTGATCATGTATTCTTAATGAATGTTGTAGGTAATATTCTGAGGTATAACATACTGAAAATTTAGAAGAAACGGACATATGTAGATCGGTGAAACGAGTTTCCTTTGAAAGAAGATAATCTGGAAAAATGACACCGAGAACAGGGAGAATTAATCTTCTATATCTGTTAATCTAGAACGATTTGGGATTCGAATTCTTCACGAGATATTTACCTTTAGGACTTTTCTATAACATATTAAAATTTCAGAATTTTCGGAGTTCAATTCAATATTTAATTTAAATTACTTCCGAAACTGTGCAAGCTGAAGTGTTAAAATTTTGAAGACTGTGATGCATGGACCGTACTGTTTTGTGTGAGATTATTTTGGTATGGTGTTCTTCATGAGATATCTGCCTTTAGGTCTCATCTATAATGTGTCAAGTTTTCAGAATTTATTTATACCATTTACTAATTTTCCTAGAGTTTTAACCAAAGGAGTGTATTCTGTTTTATCTAAAAATTGATGTGTTATCAAAAATAAATGAATTTTTCCATGTGATGCAATGCTTTGAGTGGTTGATTTTGCTGCATATGTGATGACATATGGCATGTTATATGGCATTAAAAGCTGGTTGAGACTCTTGATATTGATGCATCAAATGCCATGTTGAAATTGAGATTCGTATGTGAATATAAATTGAGATAATAACAAGACCGTCGGAGGTGTGAGCCGACAATACCTCAGGAGTTTCGAGATGCCCGGAGTGTGGGTACCAGATGCCCAGAGTGTGTGTGCCGAATGTCCTCAGGAGTTTCGGGATGCCCGGAGGTGTGTACCGAAAGCCTCGGAGGTGTGTGCTGAGGGGATACCTCGTGATGCTAGTTGGGGTACAAGATGCCCGGAGTGTGTGTGCTAGATGCCCAGAGGTGTGTGCTAGAGGTTCCTCGTGATGCCAGGTTGGATGCAAGCGATAAATTGAGGGATGCAAACATTGGTCCTTAGAAAGATTAAAAAACAAAAATTGATTGAGACTGTATCAAGTATATGGTGGTATATGCACATATGGCATGGTGATATATGCATGACTGTTTGATGATATGTGCATGGTGGTATATGCACATATGGCATGGTGATATATGCATGACTGTTTGATGATATGTGCATGGTGGTATATGCACATATGGCATGGTGATATATGCATGGCTGCAATGTAAGGTATGCTTGAATGCATGAATAATATGTGTTTTATTCATGATACCTTCATTGTCTGTTTGATGCACTGTGTAGTGTGGCGGATATTTACTGCTGAGTGGTTGTACTCATCCCTTTTGGGGATTAACATTTCACATTAGAAAGATGCCTCTTTCACCAGTTGTGCGTGGTACCTTCTATGGCATACCTACTGACGTCGAGGTGGAGTGCACCGAGCATTCCTGTATTAGTATACCTGGTTTGGAGTATGTCCGAGTTCGAGTATTGATGATGTATGACGTGGGATTAGCTGATCGTCCTATCATCCAAGAGTTTTTGTCTGTTCACGTTCGACACAATGGGGTGATGCTAGGGATGTTACCGCCGCCGCCGCCGCCCAATGCACCGGGGTGGGTGTGATGGCACGTAGAACTGGTGGGAGCCGGCGCTTTCTTTTTGGGGATAGTCGACACTTGTTGATGGAGGGATGTACATGTTTAGTATAGGGTCGAGTTCTCTTTTAGGTATAGCCAAGTATAGTTAAAAATCTTGGCCTTTTTGTATCAACCTGAATGTCCATCATGAAAATATAAATAAAAGTGAATCGGCTTTATCTTTTCTTCTGGTGCGTAATTGGTGTGCATTGCATTATGGTTATTGGAGGGAGAGATGGTGAGACTTGTTTATACTTCCGCTGATGAACTGCGCTGAGACCTTTACAAAAAAAATGGTAAAGAATTCCATTGATCAACCCCTATGAATTGTGGTTTCATTTTAATCATAAAAGTCAATAGACTGGCATGTAATAGGATGAGTGGCAAGTAATCTGTGGCGACCCTAACAAATTGGGGCCATCGAGGGGTGCCATAGAAACCAAGTCAAAAGATTTAGTACTAAATTGGCACCAATGAAATAGGTGTGGGACTTTTCTAACACTTTTCTCATTATGCATTCATAGGTACAATGGATAGGTGAGAGAACGGAAGAACTTTGCGCTAAATAGTTTTAGTTTAATGTTATATGTAATTATCGTTTCGCCAAGTGAAAATCTTAAAGTGTGGATGAAATTGATGGATTTTGAGAAAAAAAAAAATGGGTTGTTTGTTGATTTTGAATAGAAATATAAATGCCTGTAAAAGTAAAAAAAATTCAAATGTAGGTACTGGAAATCAAAGGTTGCAAGAATGGTAAAGGGTATGGGAAATTTAAAGCGTTGGAAAGATAAATTTGCAAGAACTTCAAAAAAGAATTTGCTGGAAGAAACCATAAAGAGTTGGTGCATGTATCTTTATATATACATGTAAGTAATTTAATATTAAGTTAGATTACAGTCGTTCCTTCCTCACCTCATATATGTATATATTAAGATATATGAATGATGATAGGTCAGGGAACGAAAGGACTTAGCATCGACTGCCTGAAAAGTTCTAATTTAGTGTTCTACATAAATATTAGGATAGGTTTGTTTCATAGAAAAGTCCAGATTTAAAATATAATTTTCAAAAAATGATTGGTTCTATAGCTTAGAAAATACTTTATGAGGTATAACTCCCCTAGACAGTAAAGAATTACAGAAATCACCACGAGCCTGGGACTTGAAGAACCTAGACTTGAAAGAGCTTTTTTTGGGAAATCTAGGCCTTGGGTCAAAATCCTCGAAGAAACGATCGTCGTTATCGTCCTTCTTCTCTTCAGAATGTGATTCAGACTCAGCCACAGGTGTTGCTAAGGGCTCTCCCTCTTTCTCCTTACCCTTACAAGAAGTTTCAGCCTTTCTTGGCTCGGATTGTACTGATTTCTCAGGGATGATCTCTTTGTCGTCGGTCTCATCCTTTGAAACCTTGCTGATATCCTCCATCAGTAATTTTGACCGTCCTCCGTTGGCGAACCCCTGAATTGCTTTTTCTATGGATTCAACATCCAACAAAGTCAACATCAGAATTTCAGGAAAATTATCCAAAAAGTCATAAACCAATTACATATTTGCCAATTCAATTCTAAATATTTTAATTTTGCCAATTTTGACCGGAAATCACTATCATGGATACCGTCAGTGCCATGTAGAACTACGGACAATGACATTAACAATTTTTAATAATATTTTAATATATTTTAAATTCTTATTTTTTTCTTATTTTTTTCTTTTACGTCTTTTCGTTTTGCATGTGAATAGCCACTGGCCATGGCTTGCTAGATGGCCTCACCTACCATAGGCAAGGCCTAGCCGAGCAAGGGCAAGCCCCAGCAAGAGGATCCCTCGCCCAAGTGAGGCCCTATGAGGGTCGACCAATGAGGTTGGCCCTCACCTAGCCTAGAGCGGCCAAGGCGAGAGTCAACTAAACGACAGCCATGCCGAGCAAGGCCACCCTAGCCTAGGCGAGGGCCAGCCTCACCAAATCAAGCCTAGCCCAGGGCTAGCCTCGCCTAGGCCAAGGCAGCATCACTCAAGCGAAGGTGACAACTAACAAAGCCGCATTGGCCTGGGCAAGGGTTGGCCTCACTTGGCTTCGGCAAGGCTGGCCCTCACAGAGGCTCACCTTTGCTTGGCTAGGCCTCGCCTATGGCAAGCAAGGCCAGCTGGCTGACCATGGCCAGTGGCCCCTGGCCAGTGGTTGGCTAGTGGTAAAAGGAAAAGAAGCAAGCAAAAAAAAAAAAAAATGATAAAATTCAACCTATATTAAAATATTATTTAAAATTATCTATGTCAGCGTTGGTGGTCATACGTAGGGGTGTGCAAAGAAACCAAGAACCGCTCGAACTGCTCAAAAACCAAACCAGACTAAACCGGAATCGATGGTTCCCAAGAGAACCGGTTTGGTTCTTGGTTCTAATTTTTTGGAACTGATGAGTATTGGTTCGGTTCCTAATTATAAGTGTGGAACCACCCACCCCCCATATGGACCGAACTAGTAATATATAAATATAAATTTAATTTTAAGAAAAATTTCCAACCAAAATAATTAAGAAAAATGAAAACACTGAAATCCTTAATTTAAGGCTCAACCCCCATTAATTGAGTGCTCATCTTGTCTAACCTCTCACTTCTCATAGGCCTCAATTCTCAAGCTCAACGCCCATTGACTCACGGTTTCGACTCTTAACTTTTAATATGAGTCCAATCTTTTTACTACTCTTATAATTAAGAATAGGGAAGTTCTTTATTTTTATTTTTTTTCTTTGCTTTGGCTTGTTGGAAAATGTTGCATTGAGTGCGTGAAGCTTGGTGGGACTGGTTCCATGGACCCACCAGGGAACTGGATGGTCTGGTTCTCAGGTGGGTCTATGGAACCAGCAGACGGTTCTCGATTCCAATTTTTTGGAACATGTCCTTAATAGGCGATTCCTAGTTCTAAGGTGAGAACTATCTACCTAGACCATGCTCACTCTTAGTCTTACATAGCATCACCGGCATTCACGTTAGTGATTTCTTGCCAAAATTGGCCAATGGACTCAATTGGCAATAAGTGAAAAGACTCAAGATTAAATTTGACAAAATTAAAAAATTTAGGACTAAATTAGTAAAAGTGCAAAAGGTTTAGGACTTTTTGGACATTTTTTCCCTTAGAATTTTCGATAAGTGTAAAATCGGAATCTTTGGGACACCATAGTCGTAACTTTGGATATGTTTGGACTCTCGATCTTACACCTAAGCACAAATTGTCACACCGACGACACTTCTCAAGATATTACAATTTCAGTATGGTCAATAAGACAATTGACGAATGTAAAGCTTTCTTTGTATTTGGATTTTTGCACTATGGAACTCTCTTTCTCTAACGTCTTGTTGATCTCATTCTATACTCCTCAGCATCCAATCTACCCATTGGACAATCTTCATGAGGATCATTCTTCAAGTTGACCATTGGACGATTGTCGAGCAATTCAATTTAGCCATTGAAGTCAATAAATCGGAGTCTCGTATATTTTGTCACTCATATTATAAAATCTTTGGTTTCCAAAAATAGAGTTGCTCGATTATGAAAAGTAACTTGTCTTTGTGATGATTGTCAATCAACCAAAATATTACACATAATTGATATCTTCTGCATAGATAATCTTTGAGATTGATAGTCGATCACTTTCTTCCAAAATATGAATCCATACTTGATCATAAGCTGTCAAAAGGTGAGATAACTTATCTCATAATGTTATCCTCAAAGCACGTAACAAGGCTATTATCCTTATATTAGCAATTCCTGGTTATATCTGGCTTTTCGGTTATGTCAAACTTCCACTTATATGAGGCTTCTAGTGGTAACAAACTTTGATTATATTGAGTTTCCTGGTTATATCCAATTGCATCTCGTTAGGTACTTTGAGTATGATGGTGGTGTAGATCTTGTAAAATATTCACCTCAGTACCTCTTAATCTTTTTGAACTGCCTATTCTTCTAGACTTGTTCACATAAGTTGTTCCAACTATTTCGAATCTTTTCATTTTGCACATCCAAGTTCCTTTTACATCAATATTACTCTAGGCATAAACAACCTTTGCATATATTAAGCTCGTAAGGAATCACGGATTGTTTTGTCAATTTCAAAAATAATAGGAGGTTTTCTCGATAGAAACTACCCTTGGATCCTTTTACATAAACACAATAGGCCTCTTTTATTTGTATTATATGATGCATGAAATTGTTAACATTAGATTGTTTTCACAACAAGTAGCCTATAATAATTCTATATTGAGAAGGTTATGTTCTGAGATGTCACATGGAAAGATCAAGGTTCCCAATACACATGTCCTGCACATCCTAAAGTCACATACTTCTCTATTTTGGATAGAGATGTTTTACCAAGCACGGCTTGGCTTGAGCAACCAATGGCTCGGCGAGGGACAAGTCATCCTTTGACTCTTTAAGATTGATGCTCGAATCATTAGCGAGTGGACTCCAGTTAAAACCCTGGATTAGCCTAGCAAGAAGCATCACTGTCATCGTTGTCCCAAGCTGCGTGGCGATGCACCCGCGCCGGCCCGTGCTGAAGGAAATGAATCGCAGGTCGGGCTCTGCGAGCAAGACTTCCTCGGTGTCACTTGTGATATGCCGCTCAGGCTTGAACTTGAGGGGTTCGTCCCACACTTCAGGGTTTCTGCCAAGACCCAGCCGGCTAATGAGGATGTGGCTTCCCTTGGGGATACGGTAGCCGGCCATGACCGCATCCGACAGGGCGACGTGCGGGACATTGAAGGGTGCGATTGGGTGGAGCCTAAAGGCCTCCCTAGCACATGCTTTGATGTAGTTGAGCTGGGGGATATCGGACTCTTGCACTAATCTCTCCTTTCCCACAACCCTATCTATTTCTTCTTTGGCTTTCTTAAGGAGTTCAGGCCGATTTATCATCTCCGCCATTGCCCATTCCACTGCGTTTGATGGATTGTCCACCGCGGCCATCATAATTTCCTACACATGTCAAGATGCACAAAAACGTCTGCATCTTAAGTTAACTTGAAATCTAATTTATAACCACAATATGCAAATTAAAGTAAAGTTAAATATGTACGGATTATAAGGAAAATCTTCCTAAGAATCTTTTGGGACAGTTTAACGACACTGACTTTAGGACGCCAGGATATTGAATTCATACCTTATAGGTAATTTTATATATAGAGAGGTAAGTCTTTCTTTAGGATTTTTTGGGGATTGACTTCACACATTATAGGTAATTTTCTATATAGGGAGGGAAGTCTTTCTTTAGGATTTTTTAAGGGTAGCTGTAAGGCTCTATTCGTACAATTTTAGTGACAAAGTCGTCTTAACCAAATATATAACCTCCTATAGTTTGCTAAGAAAGAATAATTTTCTCACCGTTGCCTGTGCTTTGACTTCATGAGGCGTTAGCAATGGCTTCCCTTGTGAGTCTTTAAGCATAACAAGAACATCCAACAAGTCTTGAGGATCTGTTCTATTGCTCTGCAAACTCGAATCGTCCCTCCGTCGTTTGATTCTGTCGTTTATTATGGGCTCATGCAACCTCTGAAAAGTCCTCGTCCAATCTTTCACTACCTTTTCATGCCCATCAAGGTCAAGCCCCACCAGGAATGGGAAGTAATCCGAAACACAGAATGCATAGAGATAATTTAGCGCATTGAATAGTGCGTCCACATGTTGTTCTTCATCAATGGTTGGTCCTCCATCTTTCCTTCCTTTGCCAAAATACCTCTTGTTGAACACCAACCTTCTTATCATATTCCCACAGTAGTGCCTTGTTGTATGCCTCAAGTTCACCTGCCCTAGGCTTTTGCATTGGTTGAAGACATGCTTCACTAGGTTGTCGGCCTCCTCGGCCCTCTTGTCGTGGAGCCACTTGTGTCGCGCCGGGCATATTATCTCTGACGTTAAGACCCGCCTCATCTTCTTCCACTGCTCCCCATAGGGAGAGATGACGGCTGTCACGTAGCCACCACTGAACGCTCGTGCCGCCATCAAGCCAGGCCTCGACGCAAACGTGGCATCTTGCTTCTTGAGGAACTCCTGGGCGATCTTAGGGTCGGTTACGGTAATGACGTGCGTATTCCCTATGCGGAAGCATGCGATGCCGGTGTCCATCTCCTCCATCCAACGAAGGATCCACCGGGCAGTGGGCTTGTTCCAGACCATGTGTGGGGCGCAGCCGACCACTGGCCACGATGCGGGCCCTGGAGGGAGTGGGAGCGGCTCGGATTTTCCTTTGCCGCTTTTGCACCAAAATTGTTTGATAATAGTGCATAAGATGACTAGTGCCATGAGAAGTAAGACATAGGTCAAGGTGGCAAAACTCGTCATCATGGCGGCAGTCAGAGTACCGTCGACACGCTGGCTAGTCTTGGCCTATGGAGGTTTAAAAGACTAGGATTTTGGGAAAACGAAGAAGATATGATAGGTGTACACGAACTCACACACATATATATAGATGTGGCTATATGGGGAGGCTGAAATCGACCACTCAATTGCTGGCAAGCTAGTTAGTATCCAAAAGAATTGTAATTTAATGTAATCAATCGGAATAGATTTGCATGGAATTAACAACTTTATTCAATTAGAGTGAGTGTCTTCTGTCTTTCTGGGTCGAATATGCCAATGTTTGCATGGAATTAATAACTTTATATGGCAGTTTGATATCCAAAGCCAGCGAGTTCTTGGAAGAAACGCTACTCGGGTCATCGTGCTCATCTCGTCCAGCTTCTTTCTCTTTGATGAGTCAAATTTGTGTTTTGGGAGTTTTGACTTTCTGTTTTCAGCATGCTACTTGCACAAATATGCTCATCTTGTCCTTCTTTAGCTTTGGAACTTTGGTGATCGATATGAATCCATTCCCTAGAGGTGGATAACGTAGTGCTAACTTCACATCAACATGGCCATGTGGTGTCACCAATTTAATAAGCCATCTCAACTTGATTGGTTGGTGACACCGCGCATGTATGTCGCAAATTCTTTTTTCCATGCTAATTCAACTCTCTTTACATGTACTTTAGAAAAGTAGAAGAAATCTACGAATGGTTTAAACACCAATGAAAGAACGAGTATGAATGTGGAGTTGTAATTAAGCGCGACTGATTTTAATGTAGCACCCTAATTAAAGTCATTTCTTTGCTCGATCACTCCATCAAATAGAACGAGTTGATATTATGAGAACTTGTTATTTGTGGTAAAAACAAGAGAAAGGGTTGACGAGGAGGAAAGAAAAGAAAACTGATTAACAGCGCACGCCATGAGCTCACGCCAGCTTCCATTGATTTAACGTCGTATAAATCTGGTAGTTAAGTGTCTGCGCTATAGCTAATTATATTAGGTCGATAGTTATCTCAACCCCCTTCTATTTCATTACACGCTCAAAGATGAGAGTTTACTTCTTAATTTAAAACGTTACTTGCACGAACGTGCTTCTTTATCTTTCCATTAGCGTTTTCATGCCATGCTCAATGATTTCATACTATTTTACTGATGTAATACGAAAAATAAGAATAAAAAAATAAAAGAATTCGCACGACGGTGGTGACAATGCTTCACAGCTAATTATATTAGGTCGATAGTTATCCAGACCCCCTTCTATTTCATTACACGCTCAAAGGTGAGAGTTTACTTCCTGTTTTAAAACGTTACTTGCACGAACATGCTTCTCTATCTTTCCATTAATGTTTTCATTACACGCTCAATGATTTCATAATATTTTACTGATGTAATGGAAAGAATAAGAAGGAAAAAGAAAAGGATTCGCACAGCGTGGCGACAAAACTAGAGTCGTCTGGGTCTAACTCACTCAAGCTAACATACATTGTATGATTCCATATGATGACGAAGTTCTTACAACGTAAGACATCGCATAAAGCTAATGCCTGCAAGTTTAGTGGAAGGACGGTTTACCTAACGAAGCATCCAATGAGAATAATACTTGGATAACCCCATTGACATCTTCCTGCTTTAGCATCGACCCGCTTCTCTAAACCGGCAGAAACCCCTTCATTTGATTCGATATGAGTGACCCGTCCTGAAAGATATGGCTACGTCTAACATGTATGGACAAAGGGCTGCTTTGTCGATGAAGGATATAAATAAAGTGCTAACATAAACAAAAACAGTAGGCGTGAGTGATGACATCAATGGCTCGGCAAAACTCAGGCCCTAAATTCGTCTCTCCATTGAGGAAGAAGACAACGATCTCATCAGTGCATGATTTCAAGGCTATAGTTACAAATCGGATTTGTTATAACAAAAGATGAAAACACGTTGCAGGGATAATGCATTGGTGAGAGAACGAAAGGACTATTGTATTCATGCCTGAATAGTTCTAATTTGAAGTCACATATAGTTATTACGAATCTGGGCAATATGAGAGGTTTTCGTGACTAGTTACATGCACATGCTATGAGTTGTTAGAATATCTAAATATTAAGTCAAGCCCTCATCTAACAATTTAAAATTTTATAAAGTAAATTGTGGTCCTACAAAATTTTACATGATATCAGAGCAATAAGTACTAAGCTCGAATTTTTTCAGACCGCTTACTCCTCATTATATCTTTCCAAGCTTTGTCCTAGACCAAAGTTCAGTTTAAGTATCGGTCATCCCTAAAAAATCACATTAGTATTGCTAGCAATTCCTTTTATGTACACTTCTTGATAATATTATTCAAATACGCATTTTTATTGTTGGACAAGGTAAAGCAAGGACCAGTTATATCCAAGCAAAAGCAAAAGTGTCATGGTCCGACAAACCGATCCATGAAGACATGGCAATGCTAGAAGAAGCATGAGGGATGCGAAATGGACGGGATAATTGAATCACCGCAATAGTGTCAGAGAATTTGGGTGAGGAACATATTGATAAGAGGAATGATACATGGAAGATGTTCGAAGATGAGATTAGTCATCCCTGCACAAACTAGTCAAAAGTTAATATTGCTCTCTTCATGAGAGTCACGGGTTGAATCGAGACTCATTCTTTGATTGGGAACGAGATACTTTATTTAAAAGGAGACGCGGTGCGGTCCGGCACTCAGTAAAGCATTCCACCACATGAGCCATGCGAACAATACCTTGAAGTGAGGACTGGCCAATGAATGGACTTACCTGGTTCTGGACGGTCACATGGCTGAGGTCAATCGGCCAGGAACGCGACAAAGGGCCATTGAGAGCCTTCTCGATGCTCAACAACCATAGGATACAAAAAGTCGAGATTGCCTAGACAATGTTTAATCTATTCACATGTGAAACTTAAAATAATTATTTCGGCGGGAAAACGTCATGGACTGCCATAGGGGATTATTGAGCAGTACGTATTTGCTATAATAAAGAGAAAACCAGACCTTTGTTTGATTAATTTTCTTCTCTCGTATCGATTATGGTACAACATCAACAACCACAGGTTCGAGATTGCTTTGGCCCCCAAGATCAAGATTCTCTAGCGCTTCTGAGCATTCTCTAAGAGGTATATTGAACCATTTATCTCTTGGTTTCCTTGATTCGAGTATTCTGTGGAGACTCTTTGCAAAGAATTCAGTGATTGTCTGCTGTATCCGCGCGGATTCTGAGTGAGATGATGCCATATTTGAAATCGTACGGTTAAAATTGCCGAATAAATCCTCCCCAAAAAGAACAGAACATCCTACACTCCAGCAAAGACGCTGAATTTAAAAGACATCATGTACGCCTCAGACTAGAGAACCAGCAATTGGCTGATTCATACGATGGAAAAGACAAAGGATTTCCAAGAATGTGGCGACAAAACTTAATTCGTCAGGGTCCAACCATCACAACCCTCCTCGCATCGTATGATTCCATATGATGACGAAGCTCTTGCAACGTGAGACATCACATAAAGCTATGCCCGTAAGTATCGTGGAAAAAGGGTTTACCTACGAAACATTTAACAACAGTATTTCTTGGATAAGCCTTTGACCTTTCCCTGGTTCCGTATCGATCCGTTTCTGTAAATCTAGAGAAAACCCTCCACTTTGATTTGATCTGATTGACCCATTATGGATATATGATTTTTATTTTGAAAGGTATAGATAAGAATAATGCGGAAAATAAAATTGTAAAATTTTTGTATATTTTGATATTTCATATTGAAGAGTACATGAGCCTATTTATAGGCTTTACTGGATAACTTTAAAGTAATTGAATATTACAATATCATTTAAAATCGGTTAGAAACAATTAAGGAAGATAATACACAATCATGAGAGATATATGAAATCAAGGGAATATCTCCCTCAAACTTAAGGTGAAATAGAAGAAGTCAACTGTGATTTGGAGAAAGGATCTTAAAAACACCCAGGTGGCTGTGTATTACTACAGAAATCAGCAATTTGGTCAACAGATAACGAGGAAATGAGTCGTACATGTTGGAGAAACATCTCAAAGAATTTTGAGGATCCCAAAACTTTCCTTAATATAATGCTAACTGTAATATTTGCAAATGTTCATGATAATTTCAGAAAGGAAAAAGATCACAAATATGTTCTAATTGTAAACCATACCAGCGGACTTAAAGATCAGCTAAAAATAATATTCGTGTTAATGTTGGAGATATCATGTCAACGGTGATGTTGGAGTAATTACCATTTAGATAATTGTTGCAAAAGTCCAATATGGTCGTTGTCGTATGGATATGCGCACCAGAAGAACCAAAAGAAGTTAAGAGTACCAAAAACAAGCTTTTTGACAGACATGTCAAAGCCATCGGTGAAGGGACAATAGCATAAGCTATTTTCGGCTAGCTTGGAAATGTTCAAGAATAAAGACTGTATAGGCAGTTCTATATTTAACATTAGCACTAATAAATCTTTAATGACTCTTTCCTTCTTTAAGACATCTCTAACAAGAAGATTAAAGATGGTTCTATAAAAGATTAGATCTCAAAAACCAAATGTTAGACATGCAATACATAGAAATCCAAAGCTAAAAGCTGTGTTCTTAGCAAAAAGTGTTTGTTTGTCTTATGATCTTCACTGTAGTGTTCTTGCTAGCTTGTGACTGTATGAAAGATCAAGTGTACAGAGTGATAGCAAAACCTGATTCCTCATAGTGTGATCTATTATGTGATAGGATTGGTGTTTACTTATTGTAATTTTCCTAACATATTATTAGTACAATCCAGCTCAACTTGTAGCCATTAGAGTGGACAATGGACATAGGCATAGGGGTAAATCCAAACTATTATATTGTTGTGTGCTCTTGTTTCTCTCACTCTTATTTGCACAATATTTAAAATATCTGCTTGACTTGATCTTTGCATAGTAGCTGCCAATTTCCACAAAACTGTCAAAGTATTTCAAAACAATTTATTCACCCCCTCTAGATTGCATCATTAATCCCAAAAGTATAGTGCCATGATGCATATGGTACCAAATCGAATGACTATTTGTTTTTCAATGTATATGGTCAAAATGTCATTATGTGCTATTTAAATGGCACTCCTATTGTCACAATAAATAACGGTTCCTCCATTATGAAAATGTTTAATCTATTCACGTGCGACACTTAAAATACTTACTTTGGTGGGAAAATGTCGTCGAATGCCAAAGAGGATTTTTGAGCATTACGTATTTGCTATATTAAATAGAAAACCATACTTTTGTCTGATTAATTTTCTTGTTTCGTGCGCGATTATGGTACAACATTAAAACAACCACAGGTTCAAGATTGCTTTGGCCCCCAAGATTGAGATTCTCTAACGCTTCTGGGCATTCTCTAAGAGCTATATTGAACCATTTCTCTTGGTTTCCTTGATTCGAGTATTCTGTGGAGACTCTTTGCAAAGAATTCGGTGATTATCTGCTCTATCCGCGTGGATTCTGAGTGAGATGATGCCATATTTGAAATCGTACGGTTAAAATTGCCGAAAAATCCTCCCCAAAAAGAACAGAACATCCTACACTCCAGCAAAGACCCCGAATTTAAAAGACATCATGTGCGTCTCAGACTAGAGAACTAGCAATTGGATGATGCATATGATGGAAAAAACAAAGGACTTCTACGACTGTGAAGACAAAACTAAAATCGTCGGGGTCCAACCATCACAACCCAACTCACATCGTATGATTCCATATGATGACGAAGCTCTTAAGACATCACATAAAGCTATGCCCGCAAGTTTCGTTGGAAAAAGGGTCTACCTAAACGAAACATTTAACAACAGCAATGCTCGGATAAGACTTTGACCTTTTCCTGGTTCCGTATCGATCTGCCTTCTGTAAACCTAGAGAAAGCCCTTCATTTGATTTGATCTGATTGCCCCAAATCATGAATTTGTTCCAAAAGATATAAATAAGAATAATACAGAAAATAAATTTATAAATTTTCTTCATATTTCAATACTTCATATTGAAAAGTACATGAGCCTATTCATAAGCTTTACTGGATGACTATCTAAAGCAACATAACAATATCAATTACAATCAATTAAGATCAACTAGGGAAGTAATACACAATACTGAGAGATATACGAAACAAGGCATTATCTCTACCTTCTCCCTGAAACTCAAGGTGACTTAGAAGAAGTCAACTGTAGTTCAAAGAAAAGATCTTGAAAAAATCCAGGTGGATGTGTTTTAGTGAAAATATCAATAGTCTAGTCAATAGATGAAGCGGGGAAAAGTCGTACAATGTGCTAACACACATGGTACCATATAAAATGACAATTGATTTTAATGTGGTTGGTGCACTTATGGAAAACATCATTGTGTGTTATTTGGATAGTACTTGAGTTGTGTCGTAGTAAAAGACGGTTCCTCCATTATGAATGACTTACAAGTCTTTTAATAACCATCGCAACCATAATAATTTTGATGCCGTATCAGTCACGAGCATGATATTTTGCTTTCGAACTAGAGCTAGCAGTTGTGTCATCTTTCTTTACTATGCCTTGAAATAAGAGAGTTACCTAGGAAAAAGCAATAGCCCGTAGTGGAGCAATAATCTTGGGAGTCACCAGCCAATCAACATCAAAATAAGTTGTCATCGTTAAGGTAGAATGAATGAGTGAAAAAGTGAAAATCATGAAATAAATTACCCCTGTTATGATGAAGAATCCGAAGGACTATAGAAAAATGGGTCGTTCATGGCTCTATCATGAACTAATTGACAAATGAACAACATACGGAATGTAGAGATGAGTACTAGTGAGAGATATAAGAGTATCCATCCACCAACTGTTGATAGATTGTAAGGTTCAAAAGAGGAGTCCTATTTTTAGCATCAAATTCGGCATTGATCTCATAAGAGGGAGAGCAATGTTATTGTCAATGAGCCATACTCAAGAAATAAGATCAGTGGTGCATTTCATTCAAAAAAATAATAACTAGAGGGATTTGAAGTAATCTCCAAGCCAAAAAAGTAGTTGAATCACCCAAGATCTTTCATTTAAATTGTTAACTAGGAAATTGTGAGAGTTTTGAAATGTAATACGATCATCTCTAGTAATAATCATGTCGTCCACATACAAGAGCAACATAATAAATCCAAAAGATGTGTGTTGAATGTAGGAGCATGGTCATAAGGACTAGAGTAGAGATTCCATGCTTAAGCTTAATTTGGAATACCACGCACGAGAAGCTTGTTTCAGGCTATATAATGCTCGACGTAATTGACACGCTTGGCCGGGAGGATGAGTGTATTCGAGGGAAGGCACCATACAAACTTCCTCAGTGAGTTAGGAATGGATTTTCTACCTCTGTCTACAATAAAAACCAACACTTAACCACAACAACGGCAAGAAGATCGCAAACAAAAGTATGGTGTGCAACAGGAGTAATAATCTCTTCATAGTCAATTTTGTATTCTTGAGTAAAGCCTCTCGCTATTAGTTAAGCTTAGCTTGTAGCGATCCATGGTGCCATATGCCTTCATTTTAATATTTTACACCAATTTACAGCCTATAATAGATTTACCATGAGGCAAATCAACTAAATCCCAATCATGAGATCTGTCCCGAGCATGCATCTCATTTGTCGTTGCTTGTTGCCAAGAATTAGTACTAATTCCTTTCTATGTGCAAGGTTCGTGAAAAGAAGCAATAGTATATTAAAAATGGAAATTACGAAGTTGTACATAAGAATGACTTATGCGGGTGGAACAATGAATAGGAGAAGAGGGAATGACCAAGGGTGGAGAATCCACATGTGATGCAAACATTTTAGGAGCTATCGAAGCAGTATCATCAGAGGTAATTGCATCAAGTTTAAAAGAAGACAACTCCAAAGATGGAGATTCAAAAGTAGAGTTAACTATACCATTTTTAGTGAATAAATACACTAAAGGATTGGTGAAAATGCAAATCGTAGGAGAACGTTCGAAAGGATGAAAATATGATAATGTCTTGTGTTCCCAAAATGTGACATGACAAGACACCTAGAAATAGTTAGGGTCAGGATCCCAACATCTATACCCTTTGTACTTAATGTCATACGTAAGGAAGCAACATAGACGAACATGAGGTTCTAACTTTGTGCATTCGGTTGGATGAAGAGGCACAAAACCAGCACTACCCAAGACTCAAAGAAGATTGTAACGATGAACACTACCATACAAGTCATAAGGAATACTAATAAACCAATATTTGGAGTGCTAATTGTTGGGAGCGCATAGCAGAAGTCTAATATCTTCACCTGAAAAGATCGCTAAGGAAAGCCCAAGTTCAAGCTCGTTAATATATCCAGTTAAACATACCTTCACTCAAAAGTTTAAATTAAAGAATAATGGGTCAATTAAAAAATATTAACTACTATACACCACATCAATTATTCGATATGGGATTTCTCTAGCATAATTCACTTACACGTGCATCCTAATAATCTCCTCCTTACGTGTGAGCTCATTGTTAGGCCAACTCACTCTTAATTCAGGCATCCTTCTACATCAACTTTCTACAAGCTCTCGTTATTACACCTAAATGCCCACCTACCCAAAAACCACAATATGGGCTCTAACGCCACTTATTGGGAACACGCAGCAAAAGTTCAATATCTTCACACAAAAAGATTACTAAGGGAAAGCCCAAATCCAAACCCGTTGACAAATCTAATTAGACCCACATTCACTCAAAAGCTTAATTTAATGAGTTGTGGGTTAACTAAGATATATTAACTGCTTTATACCATATTAAATCTTTGATGCGGGATTTCTTTAACATAACTCTCTTACATGTGTATCCTAACACTAATATGGAGAAAATAACACTAAAAATAAATTCAGGGCATCGAAATGCCTTAAGAAATGACCAATCAACTTTTGGTCAACGATCAACAACGGCTAACAATCAATACTAGTCATGGTCCATGGTCAACAATGACGTGGCAAGATGATGTCGGCAATCGCACCTGGAGCGTCTATCATTTGTTTTGCACATGGGTGCGTAGATATCGCACGTAGAAATTTCTCGCGACACATGAGAGCACATGCGGCGGAGTTTCAAAAAAGCGTTTGGGTGGTTCGACTCATCAGAGGACAGTGAATCTGGTGGTGATATTGGATTTGCAAAATAACCAATGAGACGTGTTGGTGCATGGCAGCGCGTGTGGAGTCTGATGGCGGTGTCCATTTTCCAAAATAAATAATGGAAAGATCTTGGAACAAAAACAAAAAAGCTAACATGAGCGACGTGGTTGATGCGGTTAACATCGTAAAGATCTCTGTGAACTGGACTCTATATGTGCTTCCTTAGATAATAATGACTTTGATATCAAGATGAGAATAATGCGGAAAATAAAATTATGAAATTTATGCATATTTCAATACTTCATATTGAAGAGTACACAGATCTATTCATAAGTTATTGTAGATGATTATCTAAAGTAGAAATATACTAAAATATCAATTACAATCAATCAGAATTAATCAAGGAAGAAAAATGACAATCCTAAAAGATATACGAAATCAAGGGTATAAATAGAAGTGCCTAACATCAAGGCAGTACGCGGGAGTAATGAGACAACGATGGCTCGGCAAAACTCAGGCCCCTAAATTGGTCTCTCCATTGGGGAGGGAGAGAACGATACCGTTGGTACATTGTTTGAGCTCTACCGGCGGGGTCCAACACTCAGACCAGTCCACCCATGGCTCGATGGCCTTGAGCCGAGGCCTAGCTTGTAGGAATTGACGGGAGCTTTTATTTCATGGGCCGCAGCTCGGTTTGCTTCTATATTTAGCTAGGGCTAGAAACAGAAGCAAGCCATATTTCAAGGCTATAGTTGGAAAACCGAATTTGTAATAGCAAATAATGAAGAAAATATGTATATATGATGCTTAGGTGAGGGAACGAAAGGGCTTTGCATTGCATGCCTTGAATAGTTCTAATCTGCTGTTATACATAATTATTAGTCAACTTACACTGCCAATGAAAGACGGAGGAATTCAGAAGATATGAGAAGGTTTTTGTGACTAATTGTTGTGCGTGTGTATATGTGTTATTATTACTCCTAAAAATTCTGCCTTTTTATTCTCGGTTCTTCATAACATGCTACTATAATAGTTTAATGCGTGATCCGACTTAATTTTGATCCATGAAGGCATGGGAGTAAGCTTCGCAACACCGGGAGAAGCATTATGGATACAAGATGGAAGAGATGATTGAATCGGGGGTATGGTACTAGAGAATTTGTGTTAGAAACCCTAATCATAAGAGGAATTTTATATGGAAGATGTCCGAACACGAGATCAGCCATCAGTTGTATGAATTAGTTGAGAGATGTCCTACTCTCTTCACGATAGTCACGAAAGGTCAAAATTGATTGTTGTTTTGAATTGAGACTTACTTTTTGCTCGAGACATGAGATACCTTAATTAGAGGTAAACATGGTATGTTCATTGTTCGGTCACGAAACTGGCCTAATGTATGGCACACAATGTTTATCTATTCAAATAAGAAACTTTCAATTAATTAAATTTTGGTGGGAAAATATTATTGAAAGCTATTGTGTATTGCCAAGCCATATATTCATGTGATAATTAATAATACTATGATCAATATTTCCTCGGTCATGTGAAATTATTTGACTTTACTTAGACCAGTCAAGATAGGTCTTAAACTCATATAGGACCCATTTAAAACATAAATTAGTCACTCAATTTTGAAGAACCTACCTTAAAAAGGTTTAAAATTTTAAAAGCTAAAATAAATTTGTTGTAAATGGGTTGAGTTTATAACCCATTTTCAACCCACTAAGCTCACCCATACTATCTCTCCCTCTTCATCCTTCCAAAATAATTTTAAAAAATAAAAAATCCCCCCCCCCCCCTTTTATTGTTTCTTTTTCCTCTCTACATCTTCCTTGGCCAGTGGCCAACCATAGCGATGATGACGACTGACTAGGTGAGGGATGAGCATATAGGAGGCCTACGAAGCTTGAGCTCACCAGTCTAGCGAGCCTCAAGCTCACTAACCTTGGGCGAGCTTGAGCTTGCGATCTAGCTCGTCGAAATTGGATGAGCTCGAGCTCATTGGCTGTCACCATGGCCGGCGACCAACTAACGAACAAGGAAAAAGAAAATAGAAAAGAAAATATAAATAAAAATTCAATTTTTAAAAATGAAAATAATTAAAAGATTGATATTTTCAAAATAAAATTAATAAAAAATTAAAAGGAATACACAAAGGAAAATCAAATTAGATTTTTCATACCAAACAATGAAAAATACTTTTCAGTTTATTTTCAAATTTTAGATAAACACAAAAAAAAAAAATGTTATTTTCCTAGAAAATGATCCCCTAAAAAATTTAAAAAACAAAGCCTCAATTTTAAAAAAAAAATTATAAAATTTGTCCACTGAATTTATACTGAATGAAAGTGTTTTAACAATACATTTTTTTTTTTAAGATCAAAAGAAATAAGCTATCCTAGATTTAGAAGTATTTTAACAATATAATCTTTAAAAAATCATAAGAATAATTTCTTAAATTGATTTAAATATGAAAGTGTTTTAATAATATAAGTCGGGTTGGGTATGGCTAAAAAATTTACATGGATAAATGGGTTATAAATGGATTTTTTTTGTCCAGGGTTATAAATGGATTAATAGGTCAATTTGGGTCTAACAATTTATGATCCAATCCAAACTAGACTTAACCAGACCCACCCATTTAACAAGTTTAACTTTACTCAATAAAAATGCTTGGAAATTGTATGCCAACAAATTTAATTCAAAAGGGAATTAGTTTTGGTAGATCTCATTAAGAGATAATTAATGTGAAAGTAAATTTTAAGTCGAGAAAATTTTTGATTTTGGTAATTACAGCTGTCATTGTTATGCCAAATGCATAGGTTAATCACTAGCGAAGTCATCGTTAATCGATAAGCACATAAAGAATAAAGCAATTAAACATAACGGGCTAACCAACACAAAAAAAAAAAAAAAAAAAAGAGCAGGTCAGGGCCGTGCCAGCGTGGCAATCCGCGTGCTTCGCCTGACCCGAAACACGCTCCGTCCATTTGGTCCCTCAATCAACGGCCGCCATTTAATTCCCAAACGCCGCCCGCCAAATCCACTGAAATTTTCATCGGACCCCCCGAAAATTTCAAACCTCTGTTCCTGTCCTATAAAATCCTCCACGAAACCCTCCAAAATCAGTGCAATCTCTTCAATCTCAGCTCTCCAATTCCTCATCGAATTACACTTCTCTCTCTATAGCAGCAGAAGCTCCGGAGAAATGGCGAGAACCAAGCAGACGGCGCGGAAGTCCACCGGCGGCAAGGCCCCGAGGAAGCAACTCGCCACCAAGGCGGCGCGGAAGTCGGCCCCGGCGACCGGCGGGGTCAAGAAGCCGCATCGCTTCAGGCCCGGGACGGTGGCGCTGCGGGAGATACGCAAGTACCAGAAGAGCACGGAGCTGCTGATCCGGAAGCTGCCGTTCCAGCGGCTGGTGCGGGAGATCGCGCAGGACTTCAAGACGGACCTCCGGTTCCAAAGCAGCGCCGTCTCGGCACTGCAGGAGGCGGCGGAGGCCTACCTGGTGGGGCTTTTTGAGGACACCAACCTGTGCGCCATCCACGCGAAGCGGGTCACCATCATGCCCAAGGACATCCAGCTCGCGAGGCGGATCCGGGGCGAGAGGGCTTGAAGGACGGCTGCTGCTCCTTAAGCCCTTTTTGTTACTATGGAGAGTACAGTAGGGAGAAAAAGATTGAAGCTTTAGGCGTTTTCTAGCTTTCCTTTCCTTTGGGATTTTCTTCTGATGTGATGTATTTTCATGGCGATTAAGGAGATTGATAGGAAAATGTTTCTGGGTTTCTTCTTCAAGCTTTCGAAGTTTGGTAGTAAAGATTGCTGTTTTTCTTCTTGAATTTACAAGATTAAAAGGGATAGGGTGATTTGCAAGGCATGCAACCAATCCGTGCACTTCAAGAGCATGTCTCTTGCATTTTCTTTACCAGTTCTTATAACTGGACCCCCTTTCACCAACCTCCTCAAATTCGATCAATCGTTCGCCACCCATCGTGGCAATGGGGTCCAAAAAGACATGCCTTGCCATCCTTATTGATGTTCTTGCCGTCTTTTCTTCCACCAATTTCATGGTCCCGGTCTTGCTCTCTTCCCTTAGAGATCTTTCCCTTGATGCAGAGCTCTTTACCTGTCTGTCGAGTGGTCTTTCGCCCCTTTTCGGGTGGCGCCTCGGTCGCCATCACCACTGGCACCGCCACAAGCACCCTGATGATAGCCAGAGGACGGTCTCCATCTGCGACAATTTCCCACCCGACATTCCCCCTCCGGAGACTAACACGACGGTGACCCTCTGCGTGGACCGGAACGGGTGCTGCAACTTCACCACGGTTCAAGCGGCTGTGGATGCGGCCGGCAACTTCAGTCAGAAAAGGACCGTGATCTGGATCAACAGCGGCATTTACTAGTAAGAATAATTTGGTTAGCCGTTTAGCTTCCCTTTAGACAAAGGTGATCGTAATCTGGTGATTCGATCGTTTGTTCCGGCAGCGAGAAGGTGACCATCCTGAGGACGCGGCCGAACATTACGTTTCAAGGACAAGGATACTTATCGACTGCAATTGCCTGGAACGGCACGGCTAATTCTTCAGGTGGAACGTTCTGTAGCGGCTCTGTGCAAGTCTTCTCGAACAATTTCATGGTGAGGAACATTAGCTTCATGGTGAGATACCAGATCGAATTTAAGGAAATCAATGTTCATGCTATGCTGCGACTGCAATTGTAATTGAGGGGCCGCCATTACTTCCGGGATTGCTATATCCAAGGTTCTATCCACTTCATCTTTGGCGACGCGAGGTCTCTGTACGAGGTACGGGAGTCCTTTGTTACATAAATTACGTGGCGAAAGCAATGTCAATGATTCTAGGATGACCTTTCCATTGAATCACAGAACTGCCAACTGATTTCCATTGCGGCCCCAGTGCCTCCGGGGCAGAAGGTGATCAACAGGGCGGTCACGGCACACGGCCGAGCCTCCAAGGACGAGAACACGGGCTTTGCATTCATGAACGCCAACATCGGGGGCACGGGGATGTTGAAAGAAGATATGATTGGAGATTTGTTTTGATTGTAATTGATAGGAGATGTGATTATTTTTAGGACTAGAAAGATTAGAAGAATTTATTTACTTTTTTATTGAGTCCTCTTGTACAATATATACATTCTTGTAATAGATATAGAAATCAATGAAGAGCATACAATTTTTCCTCTTCACACAAATTCCCACATTTCTCTTCTACTCGGATTCGTGACATGGTATCAGAGCGTGTCTTGATTCAGGGATAGCTTCCGCACTGAATTACCTTCGTTTCTTCCTTATTTCTTGTTGCTGCGATACTCACAAAACAGAACAGCATCCATTTCTTCTTTGTTACTGTTGTTGCGACACTTGCAAAACAGAACAGCATTGCTTCTTTGTCCAGAAATTCAGCCTTCGATTCTTTGTCTAGAAAACCAATATGCAAAACAAAGTTGCAGAAATTTTAGAAAATTGTCATTATGACAAAACCAAAAACACCTACCTTAAGATCCGGTGATCACTCCGTAGGAGAAACAATGCCACCAGCCTTGCAGATCCAAGAAACCTCACCAATCATTACTGTGTCCAAAGAGCTGATTCAGCTGCAAACTCAAATTTAGCATGCACAATGGGCATTTGTTCCGGCTCAGGTCAATTTGGGGCAGCCCTATCCGGGCCAACCTTACTAATTAATACCATATCCTTGGTACTATGGGCCGAGCCTAAATGCATCATTGCCAGGATTTCAAAGTGGTATATAGATTGATGGAGGCCCACCCGCCAGCAATGGGGCAAGCACAACCACCAGCTCATAGCAAATAGGCAGATCAGCTGAACCGAGTATGGGAACGAATCTCTACCCGGGTTCGTTTTTCTCAAATACGGGTCATACAATTGGATCTGGCAGATCGGGTTTGGGAGCGAATCCGCCGCTAGGGTTTCTCCCATACTAGATCTACGTTCCCAGCAGCCGACCGGAGCTCGGCGACCCTCTTTTCACAAGCAACGTTGATGGACCAGATTTGAAACTTGTTGCTCAACAGTTAACAGGACTAGACAATTACTTGAGATTGTTGCGCGAGTTTCGGCGCGCACTGGTAATGAAAGATAAGGAGGGCTTTATTGACGGAACGGTCCCGATTCCGTTCGACGAGCGACTAGCGCGACTTTGGAAAAAATGCAATTAATTAGTCATAACTTGGATCGGAAATAGCATCGCTTCCAAAGTTGCAGCTGGTCTTCCCTCGACGGAGGACTCGAAACAAATGTGGGAAAACATCAAGGAGATGTATGCAATGTTGGATCAAGTGAAGATTTTTTCTTTAACGCAACATATCTCGGATTTAAAACAGGGAAACATGACTGTTGCTGTGATTTTTAACAAACTTTCGGGTCTGTGGAATGAATTGGAAGTGGCCGAAGAAAAATTCGACTGGCCGAAGCCGATTTTACAACAGTACAAAAAAATGCAGGACGGGGAGAAAGCGATCAGATTTCTCCTCAATTAAACGAATCTTACCTTTCGTTCCGATTGCAGATCTTAACCATGGAGCCAATGCCAAGCCTTGGTCGTATCTACTAGCTTGCTGTACAGGAAGAAAGCCAACATAAAGCAACATATCACGAAAAGGAATGCGAGAGTGTGGCTCTGGTGGCGAGGGTTTCCTCTCGCCCGCTACAGAGAGTCACGGGAGGAAGAGAGAATTGGGGACTCGCTCTAGGGTTCCACAAAAACCCTAGATGATATCATAGAGCAACGGACGGCTACGATCAGTTTGATCGATCGAATGGCTCATGATCAATCCTTGGAGCCGCTGGATTCAACAGTGCGCGGAGTGGGAGGACCATTGAATCTAACGGTCCACGTGGAGCAATTCTCTATGGGTCGGATGGCCCACGCAGCCAATTATTTGCTGGGCCCGATGGCCCACGAAGCCAATTCTTCGCACCAGCCAAAGGCCCATACGGGGAAACAACGGCCCATGCCGTAAACAGGCCTTCCTCATTCACAAAAAATCAACAAGGAAAGGGTAAGCTGTATTGTGAATATTGTAAACGCCCGCACCACACAGTTGAAAATTGCTGGAAATTAAATGGTAAACTTGGTGAAAAAGAAAAGGGGAAGTTTTCAACTATCTTTTAGGCGACGGGTAAATCAGCAGACAAGTCAATTACTCATGGGGAATATCAGGAGCTGATGGAAGCCCTAAAGAAATTGGATTCTTTTGATAAAGTTGGGAGTTTCACAGGTATTTCTTATTATTTGATGAACTCAATTTCAAATGATGCATGGATCATTGATACAGGAGCTAGTGATCACATTGTCTACAATCCAAAATTCTTTTCCAATATCAAAAAATTATCCTATCCTATATTAGTACAACTCCCCAATGGAAACACTACACATGTTGGAATGACTGGCACTGTCAATCTTAGTCCACTCATCACTCTCAAAAATGTCCTTTACGTTCCTACTTTCCATTTTAATCTCATGTCAGTTTCTCGAGCTTGTGAAGAAAATTCTTGTCATGTCTCTTTTGACTCTGATAAATGTCTATTTCAAGCCATTTCGACTGGCAAACTGATGGGCTTGGGTACAATCTATCAAGGATTGTATTTTTGGATTAATCTTCCAGGCAATTTTAAATTATCTTCTGTTGCATTTAATAAACCATTGTGTAATGTTGTAGCCAATGAAAGAAATTTTCTTCATCATCAGAGATTGGGTCACACTACTTCTTTCCCTTGTCCTCAATGTCCTGTTTGCCCCTTGGCAAAACAAACTCATGCCCCCTTTCAAAACAGTAAGACTCGAGTAGACGACATTTTTTCGTTAATTCATGCTGATATCTGGGGACCATATCACACATTAAATCATGATGGTTCAAGATTTTTTCTCACAATTGTGGACGATTTCTCACGTGCCACCTGGGTTTTCCTCATTCAATCAAAGGGTCAAGTTCTTTCTCACCTTAAAATCTTCCTGTCCTTATCCAAAACTCAGTTTTCGAGACAATGGAAGAATTTTTCAAAGCATGGATTATGCTTTATTCACTTGGAAAAAAGGTAATTGCATAGCATATAGTTTTAGGTGTCCACATACTTGATAATTTATGTTGATAACATACTTATTATGAGGAAATGATGATTTTGCTACCCTGTCTTAAAGAAGGTTGCCCCGGCCCCTGCGCCATCTCGCTCCTCGATTGGCGATGTGCCTGTGTTGCTGCCGAACGCTTGTTCCAAGGTTGCTTCTTTAAAGATCATATATATTTGTCTTTTCATATCAAAGATTTAGGGTCACCTAGATATTTTCTTAGAATAGAGATTTAGAATAAATCATCTCATGCTTAGAATAGATTACATGCTTAGTTATGTCATATTGCTTAGGTCATATAGCTAAGTCATGTTGCCATGTCATATCATTTCATGTTAAATTAGTGGCATGCATTGCATATTGCATGATTTTCATTAATTAAGTGAAAACAAGACAAAAATTGCGTGTTAATTAGAAATCATATTTAGGACTGTCAATGTGAATTCTAAATTTCACCAGTATGCTTTCGTTGCTTTGAGGTAAGTTCTGCATCATTTATTTATTTGCTTTCTTGAGTGTTAAATTGGTGGTATGCGCACATGTAAACTCCATGTTAGGAAGTTTGTTTAAAATCAATTATTGCCAAACACTTTTGAAAATAAAAAGAATGGGCTAATAATCAAGTCCCAGATCGTAGGAGTAAAGTAAAGTTACATCTCGACCCACCAAAAATAGATTAGTGGCGAGTGTTTGGCTGTCTATGTTATGTGGCTAGCCAAACTCTAGGTGGTTAGGCCCTCAGCAAAATGGATAAAATGGCCCCTGTTAAGTTCCAGGCATCTATACTAGAAAACTTTAGTGTGTTTTCATGTATGGATATCCGTTTGTATTATTATATGGGCATAAACTTGAAAATGGTTATCGATAGTTTATGGGAACTTGAAAATGGTTATCGAGTTTATGAACAGTCAACCGGAGAATTTTTATGAGCAGGGATGTGGTTTTTCATGAAGATATTTTCCCTTTCCGGGATACTACTTCTATATTTGCAGATGATATGGGAACTAATCATCGATTCTTGTCAGAAGAAGATCTATCTTCTGGAGAATCATATCTTATTACCTCTCCTCCAAGACATCAGATAGTGGATATAGTATCGCCTTCACCGCCCAATGAGCCATCTACTGACAATCTAGTTGATCAACATTCCATGGAACAAGAATCTCAGGAGACAAATTGCGGAGAACCTACCAGTATTGAAACATCATATTTGGAGGTGCTAGATGAGCCACCACGAAGATTTGGTCGAATCACTCGCCCACCAGCTTGGATAGATTATGTCTGCTCCTCATCAACATCGTCAAGTACTCGCTATCCTATCTCCTCATATGTATCTTTCAACCGGTTGTCATCAGAACATTTATGTTGCATTAGCCGAATTTATGAGGAAAGAGAGCCTTCTAGTTATAATGAGGCTGTGCGTGATGAACGTTGGCAAAAAGCTATGGAGGCGGAACTTAAAGCCCTGATTGATAATCACACTTGGGAGATCGTGTCATTACCTCCTAATCGCAAGCCCATTAGATGTAAATGGGTCTATAAGATCAAATACAGAGCAGATGGCTCTATGGAAAGATATAAGGCCCAGTTGGTGGCTAAGGGCTTCACACAGTGGGAAGGTTTTGACTATCATGAGACTTTTTCTCCGGTGGCCAAGGATGTCACGGTTCGCTCCTTCTTATCGGTTGCTGCCTTTCGCAACTGGTCACTGCATCAAATGGATGTCCACAACGCATTTCTTCATGGTGACTTGGAAGAGGAGATTTATATGGACCTTCCACAAGGATTACGGAGACAGGGGGAGTCTAAGGTATGTCGTCTCCGCAAATCTCTTTATGGATTGAAACAGGCTTCTCGACAATGGTATGCCAAGTTTAGAGCTGCACTAACGGGAGCTGGTTTCAAGTAGTCAAAGCATGATTATGCATTATTCACTTGGAAAAAAGGTACGTTGTCCACATACTTGATAATTTATGTTGATGACATACTTATTATGGGAAATGATGATTCCGCTGTAAAGAAGCTTAAAGACCATCTATATTCGTCTTTTCATATCAAAGATTTAGGGTCACCTAAATATTTTCTTGGAATAGAGATAGCTCGCTTTGATCTAGGGATTTCCCTTAGTCAGCGAAAGTTTGTGATGGAGATTATATCAGAAGCGGGATTGTCAGGATGCAAACCGGCAATTATTCCCATTGAATAGAATGCCAAGTTGTCCAGTGTTGATTATGATGCTGGGATTTCCTCCTCTGATGATCCACTGTTAAAGGATCCGACAAGCTATCAAAGACTTGTTGGGAAACTCATCTATCTCACTATGACTAGGCCGGCCATTTGCTATGCAGTACAGACTCTTAGTTAGTTCATGCACAGTCCAAAACAGTCACACATGGATGCAACCCTAAAGGTGGTGAAATACCTAAAGAAATGTCCATGACTGGGGATACTCCTCTCTAAGAAGTGCAATATGGAGATGGTAGCCTATTGTGATGCGGACTATGCTACGTGTCCCATGAGTAGAAGATCTATCACTGGTTTTTGCATCAAATTTGGGGATTCATTACTTTCATGGAAAACAAAGAAACAATCCATTGTATCATTGTCATTGGCAGAAGCTGAATATCGATCTATGGCAAAGATTGTTTGTGAGGTAGTATGGCTGTGAGGCTTACTTCTAGAACTTGGGGTACAAGTTAAAGGTCCGACATTACTCTTTTGTGATAATGATTTGGCACTAAAACTTGCAGGAAATCCTGTATTACATGAGAGGACAAAACATATAGAAGTTGATTGCCATTTTACTCGAGAGAAAATCAAAGAAGGGATCATCGAAACAGAGGGATCAAGACCACGGAACAGCCCGCGGATATATTCACTAAACCTCTTTGTCAGAGACAACATACATATCTTCTAAACAAGTTGGGCGTCTTGGATATATACAAGCCACCAGCTTGAGGGGGAGTGTTGAAAGAAGGTATGATTGGATTTGATTGGAGATTTGTTTTGATTGTAATTGATAGGAGATGTGATTATTTTAGGACTAGAAAGATTAGAAGAATTTTTTTATTTTTTTATTGAGTCCTCTTATACGATATATACATTCTTGTAATAGATGCAGAAATCAATGAAGAGCATACAATTTTTCCTCTTCACACAAATTCCCACATTTCTCTTCTACTCGGATTCGTGACAGGGGAGAATATGGCTTGGCCGGGCATGGAGGCCGTTCTCTCGGGTTGTCTTCGCATTCACGACCATGACCGACATCATTGCGCCCGAGGGCTGGAGCGACTTCAATGATGCCGCTCGAGACCAATACGTATTGGAATGATGATCGCGACCCTTAGCACAAATTATCTACACCATGATTCATCATTTTCCTCTAACAAGTTGAGTGGTTGATCGATTACCAACTTTTTCGCCGGGCTTCTAATTAAAATGCAGGACGATATTCTATGGAGAATACAATTGCTCAAGAGCAGGAGCTAACAAGAGCTTGAGAAGACCATATGTCCAGAGACTAAATGATACTCAAGCTCTACCTTTTCTCAACATCTCCTTCATCGACGGGGATCAATGGCTGTGATGACCTCTTGTTATAACATTGATGTTATTTTTCAATTTCCAGTCAATGATTTATTTCGCAGGTCAGGAAAAATAATCAATAATTCCCACAAAAAAGTGTTCAGATACATTGATTCATGTACATTCTATTGACTGGGGAAGTTCTCTTCTTCAAGATTGCTTGTTCAAACAATTTGTTAACTTTAATGTAATTTGTCTCGTCACATGCTCCAATCTGTCCACGGGTGATGGTCACCTACGAACTTTCCCAATTTGGCATAAATCAATCAAGGCAGGAGGATTATCACTTGTCTTCTGATGCACTGAGAACGTACCTGTCTTGGCTTTTTCCTGTCGGGAAGAGCATTTTTCTTTCACGGGATGGTGCGATTTAAAGCACGTTTGGTAATGTTTATGTTTAAAAATTGTTTTCAGAAATAGAAATAGAAAAAACTATTTATATTCCAAAGAACAATTTTTGAACAAAAGAACGTGTTTGTAACTGTACAAAATTTATGTTCCCTGGAATAGAAAAAAGAATAGAAACACGTTTGGTACACTTATATAATTTTTTTGTTTCTTTTAATTTTTTAATATTTTTATTTTATTTTTAATTTTTTCTTCTTTCTTTGTTTTCTTTTTTTCTTTTTTTCTCGGTGGTTGGCAACTTGTTGGGTGATGTCCAGCGAGCTCGTTGGAGCCTCGCTAGCGGCCTCCGGCGAGCTCGCCGAGCCTCGTGCGGCCACAACGAGGCTTGGGCCGACGAGCCTTGTCATGGCTCAGCCTCTCTAGGGGCCAGCGACGCTCCGGGGAAGTTGACGGCCCTCTTCTGCCCAGTCACTAACGCCAGCCATGGCCAAGGTCAGTGACCGGCAAAAGGAAGAAGAAAAGAAGAAGAATAATGAGAAGAAAAAAAGTGTTTCCGGAAACAAGAAACAAGATTTTTTTACTTTGTCTTTTTGTCTTCCAGAATAAAAGAACAAAAATTTGTTTATGTTCCAGAAAACAGAAATAGAAATTGCCAAACAAGGCCTTAGACACCAGATTAATTGTTCAACTAGTAGGGCTTCTTGGGTTTTCAATGATGATTGTTCGTTCGCTGGGATGCGTACGATCAAAGGAAACCAGCTCACGGATCTTAAACCTCAAAATTAGCCACCTCCTTTGAGGCCTCCTTTACAATTCGTTCATAACATTGTGAGATAAACGGGGATTAAGGGTGCGTTTATCTTACTGAAAATTTTATGATAAATAAATGTATTTTCTAATATTAATTTTCATCTATTTAGTGATTTAGAAATACTTATTTTCTTCTTATAAAAAGGGAAGTTGTTTTCCCACCATCTGCGCTTGTTTTTAGTCCGTGCATAATGATTCCACAGATTGATTATTTTCTATCATCCAAATATTGAAAAAGTCAGAAAAAGAAAAATTTCAGAAACAGCTTTCCTTTTAACAAATAGACCTTAAATTCTAACTTGCTTGTGCCAATGTCATTTGGTAATGTATGAAGCTAAAAAATAACACAGTAAATGCACTGATTAGCTTGTTCACCATAGTCTTATGTTAGGATGTGTTTGTTTCGAGAAAAAACATCTTAACGAAGGAAAGTGCATTCTAGGAAATCATTTTCCAAAAAAAGTGTTTTCCTCTTTTCAAATTAAGGAATTCATTTTTCTGACTTTAAGCATACATTTTTTTTTTTTACCATAAATGAATTTCGGTTGACTAATCATTTTAAACAAACTAAAAGGGTGAAAGTTTAGAAAATTAATTCGCGAAAATCACCAAACAAATGCACCTTTGAATTCAACTTCTCGTTGAAAATTGTTATATAAATTCAGTCTCATCTTCTCCAAAGCAAGTAAATGCCATGTCGCTTTCCTTTCACGTATGCAAGCGACATGTGATATGTGCATTAGGTGGGGGGCCCTCCCTAATTATGTCTTTTGGATGAAAGGACCATCGCGTCATTGTCCCTGTTTCTGTTGAGTTGGCAATGTGGCAGGAGTAAACATAGAAGTGAAGTGCCTATACGAATGTATATATTTCAATATCAACTCTTTGTTTGTGCTTTATATAGCTTTAAATTTATAGAAAGAATACGATTAATGACGGCGAAGGTCATCTCATGAGTTCTAGTGGGTCAAGCACGGCAACGCAAAAATTTGGTGCTTGAAGACTTGGGACTTCACCAAGAGTTTGCGGTGGAAAATGAACTACATTTATTTATCAAGACAGAGCTTCAGCTGTGTCAAAATGATGTGATTGGACTTAGGGGTGTGTATGGTCCGGGTGAGCAGTTCTCGACCTAGGACCGAGAACCGCCTGCTAAGGATCGGTTCAAAAAAATTGGAACTGTGAACCACTCGTTAGTTGCATGGATCCACTCGAGAACTGGACTGCCAGTCTGATCCAATTTCCAGATGGATCAATGGAACTGGTCTCACCAATAATAATATCGTTTTCCAAATCCCGCCGTGAATACTCTTCATATCGAGTAATATTTTTATTTAAATTGAACCGGCTTAATTAAGAGAACATTTTTTCTTTATTTTATTGGAAAACACTACCAAATAAGAGAAATAGATTTTTTTTTCTTGTTTTTGAATCATTTCAATTGAAATCTAAAATATTTTTTAAGTTCAAAATTATGGTGTAGATGTCTTTTCCTTTATCCCCTAATAGTGCTCAATCTCTTACAACATTTGCTTTACTGAATTCTTTCTATAGAAATAATTCCACCAGTACTCCACATATTCTTGAACATAGTGTCCTATGTGAGTCCTAGAAGTGTCATTTGAAGGAGCCACTTGTTGAGTTGCTAAAAGACAGCTTACACACTTTACTAAATTCTTAAAGAACATGGAAATCTTGAGAGGAGATGAAGTCCTAAAATTTAGGTTTGCTAATTAGTAGTTTCAAAATTTATTTTAATATTAAAAATTAAAAATTATTATATTATAATCAGTCTAGCCCGAATGGGCGGATTCGCTCATGGAACCGGAACTGGACCAATTTCCACCGGTTCCCATAAATTGGAATCGGGAACCAGACCAATTCCCTCAAGAACCACTGGTTTCGGGTGGTTCCGATTTGGTTTCAGGAGGTCCGGGCGGGTTCCAGTTCTTTTGCACACCCCTAGTTGGACTGGGCATCCAATAGTTAGTCGTGGATTCAAGATTCCAAATAAAAGCGAAGTTTTTTTTTTTTTTTTTTTTGGCTATCGAAGACGAGAAAAGTTGGCAATTTAAAAAATCTAATAAATGTTGATAATTAACTCAAATAAGAGTTAATATTATAAAATAATTAGTAAATTAATTTAAAAAGTTGATAATTACTCTAATGATAGTAAATTTAAAAGTTGCTGGAAAGGCTGAAAAAGGTGGCAACTCAATATAAAAACTTGGTTTAAAAATAAACTTAAGTAAGTAACTTATACGAGAGTTTGTTATTGAAAAATAGGTAGTAACTTAATCGAGCAGATGATTCATACAAATAAATTATGGTAATTTCATAAAATAGTCAATACATTAGAATCAATCATAAGTAGAATAAAAAACTAGGTACTGTAAGAGAAGTATTTTTGTCAGACATAAGAGAAGCCGATAATTAAAATTTTTTTTTATTAGTTAGCTTAAATAAGAGTCAAAAGCTTAAAAGCAATTGGTCATTAATTGGAATCTCAACAGGTGCCCAACGCTACTAACTTCAATTAGAGTACGCATTAGTAACGTGATCACTCTAATTGAATTTGATCATTTATAGAAAGAATTGGTGAATTCAAAAAGTTCACAAAAGGAAAATAAAAGTGGTAGCTCAATTAAAAAAAATTGTAAATTCTAGTAAAAAAATTAATATTTTTTAAACAACTCAAATGAGAGTTAAAACAACATAATTGGTAAGTTCATTAGAAAAAAATAGAAGAAACTCAGATAAAAGTTGATAATTTCATGTCATAGTTGGTAAATGGTTGATAAGAAAGGTACATAAAGAATTGCACACGCGAAAGCACAACTTTTTTGTCCTGGATAAGAGGAGTTGATAAAAATCATATAATCATCACTTGGTTATACAAAATTAGTTGGTAACTTGATTGGAGAAAATTGTTAGTTAAGACAAGTTAAAGTTTAAAATTAAATAGAAAATTTGATAAAAATAGAAAATAAATCAAATATATGTTGGTAAGCAACTCAAATGAAAGTAAATCAAAACTAGTTAGTAACTTAATAGGAAGACAAACACGTATATTTCACACAAACAAAGGCTGATAAATTCATATGAGAAAGGGTAAAGTTAAGACATCTGTAAGAAAGACAAATAAAATTTGGTAATAGTAACAAAAGTTTATAATTTTAAAAAAAATGAATGTCGGCACTTGAGTAAAAGTTGATAATCCAAAATCAATTAATAATTTAATCACAAAAGTCGATAAATCACTCCAATAAAGATGGACAAATTCATATGAGATTCGGTAAGTTTAAGACAAAGAAAAATTAGTGAAGGATAAAAAAAAAAAAAACATTAGTAATATGCAGACTCGATAATTAAATATGACCAAAAAAAAAGACTCGATAATTAAATAAAAATGTCAAGAAATTACCCACAAGTTATTGAAAATCAGTTGAGGGGTAATTTTTCCTTTACTCTCATTTTCCGACACTAGCTCCTTTCTAAATCTACTGGCACAAAAAAGTATTCCAATTTCTTTTAACAGGAAAGTAGAATCGTCGAATATTTCATCTGTAAGAAGTTTTACAGCAGAACGACACCGCTCACGTTACGAAACATGTTTTCAAATTCAGTTGATAGGCAAACTTCCCTGTCCCCTCTCCCTCCACCCCATTCTTTGCACTTTCATCGTATCCGGCAGAATAGCACTATAAGGAAACAGAGAACTTATGATCATATCTGTCTCCATTGGAAAGCAATGAATTAGTCAATATAGTTTCTGCATTATTTTAACTTCCCAGAAGAAAGAATAGCAGAGAAAGAACAATATTGGCAAACAAGTATCACGCCTCACATAAACCTCTCAGGACAGTTTCTACACATGATATTGACAATCAAATGCATTTCTGTCAATGACGATCGGCACAGTGTTGGTGAAAGTCTATATAGCACTGAGGAAGGAAGAAGGACAAGGAGGTATGGGGATGTCCACCGTGCCTTCCAGCATCAGAAGCACCTTCCTCATCGAAGGACGGAGCGATGGCTCTTCAAGGATGCACCAAAGAGCCACTTTCACCATTCTCTCCAACTGTCTTCTGTCGGTCGATTCATCATTGACTAGTTTCTCTAGCTCGCGCTCCTGGAAACAGCTGTAGGCCCATTCTTCGAGCACGGCTTCATCATCAGGAAGGCTCCAATCCACACTTCTTCGGCAGCAGATGATCTCCAGCAACACGATGCCAAAGCTGTAAACATCTGCTTTCACCGTCACTGGCAAATTCTTGTGCCACTCCGGTGCAACGTAACCCCTCGTTCCTCTAATCCTTGTCATGGTGTTGGTTTGATCTGGCTTCATCAGCTTTGATAACCCAAAATCGGATATTTTTGCTCGCCTACATTTGTCGATTAGTATGTTCTGTGGCTTGATATCGCAGTGAATGATCTGGGTTTCACACTCTTCATGGAGATAGAGGAGGCCTCTGGCTATGTTTCGAGCAATTCCCATTTTTTCATCCCAGCAAGGTTGTTTCTCAGGCGTGAAGAGCAGATCCGCAAGCGACCCGTTGCTCATGTACTTGTACACCAAAAGCCTGTCGTGTCCGTCAAGACAATAACCAAGCAATTGGACGAGGCTCCGGTGATGAGTCCTCCCGATAATTTTCACCTCGTTTTGGAATTCGCTTTCAACATCCGATGAGACCTTCTCTAGTTTCTTAACTGCAACAACCTCGAGGCTATTCAACAGTGTGCCTTTATACACTGTTCCGAATGCTCCCCTACCAATCTCTTCGGCGAAATCTTTGGTTACCCTCTTCAGCTCTTCATAAGTAAATGATCTCGGCGAAATATTCTCTATCATTGTAGCGCTTCCCTCCTTGGGAAGTATTTCATATAGCCGAACGCGATACCTGTAAACAACAAATCCTGACACTGCCAGTGTGATTAATGCGAAAGCAGTAGATGATGCAATTGCAAATAGAATGGCTCTCCGAGAAGGCCTTTTCTTTCCCTCCGGCATGAAGCCATTCGCTCCATTCCCATTAGATCCAGTCTCCCCTACCTTGATGGAGAGTATGTTTGCATTATTGAGGTCTCTCCTGCCATATTTCAAAGGAAGCCTCATCTTTTTGCAGGATTGGGCATTGTATATCACTGCTTCGCAATTGCAATCCTGCAAGCATGCCTTTTGACATTCTTCGTTGGTAGAAAAAGTAAGATCAGCATACGCAGTATCCTGCCATACAGTGTTAGAGACCGGTTGAATAGTGTACCTAGGGGCTGCGTCTGCTCTCATGCAGCTATCTGCAGTGAAGTTCCTCTCGCACCCAGATGTCCAGTTCCCAGGGTTCACATATCCGAATCCTGGAAGACACTTGCACTCGAGATTTTGATCATTCATGGCGCAAAACCCGTTGAGCCCGCATAAGCCCTTGGGCATACATTTGTTGTCAGAAAGCGACCATATTTTTGACAAATCCACATTCTGGGTCGCGTTGTACAAGTACAGTCGCAAAATCCCATCTGGGTCGATTCTCAAAAGGTAGACTATTCCTTCTTTTGGAGGTCCTCTACTTGCGGTGATATTGTTCACATATGTACCTGTTGCGTTCAACAAGTAGAGAGAACCGTCATTATCGAGATATAGTGTCACATTGTCACCGACTCCGGCGGTGCCAGATGCCCAGTAAGCGTGCTCGCCCGTCTCTGGAGTAGCTACAGGATACTGCACGAGGTTTCCATCCTTTTGCATTTTGAGGCGAAACAAACCAGTCGATTGGTCGCTCTCGGAAGCGCTCGAGCACAACTGTTGGCTTGGTGATAAATGCTGGCCTGCCAAGAGGGTGTCAGTCGGCAAATCAAAAGTCTGCCATATGACGTCCCGCCTTGAGTTATACAGAACGAAATTGCCAGTGTCGAGCATAGAAGCTGAGACCGCAGTCTCCCTCGGAATGGCAACAAACGTCTCTTGCGCTTCTGTAGACTGCAGGACAAGTCTCCCGTCGCTGGTGAAACGTAGGGTGGAATTTCGTGGGACCGGAGGATAGTCTCGGTTAGCGGTCCAGACTATGGTTTTACGCGGAGTTCGTGGAAGGAAAACCCCGACCGCATAACCGTCGCCCTCGCTGATAGAACCCGAACGCGAAGGCACCGGAAGGCGAGAGCCAGAAGGAGTTGAAGGTGGTGGTGTTGGGTGCGAGAGAAGCACCGAGGGTTATGTTGATCTGTCTTTGTGCAGTTGCAGGTGTGAAGAAGATGAATGCGAGTGCGAGAAGAAAGGGAAGCGTAGCAACCATACGAATGAAGTGCTTGCAACGAAGGGCGGAATTAGCCATTAAAGCAAACTGAGGTCTACTTTTAATGCTACAGAACTCGTTTTGTGGTGTGAACAATTAGCTCTTTGGCCCATGCTTTATAGAGCAACATCAGCTTCTAAAATGGAAATAATAACTAGAGGTCTTGACTCTAGAAAAGTCTTGTTCAAAGAAAGCATGAGACTCCAGACACGGACGTTCAAATGCCTTGTTCCCAGAGATTTCTTCTATTTTTGTTTTCATAAACTCGCTGACGCGGTGCTGTTACGACTGGATGGCTTGAGTTTAGTCCATGGTCGAACCACACCGTCTTCCAGCGGGGTTCCTAATTTCTACATTAATTACTTCCGTCGTTGTCCTTTTTTTTTTTTTTTTGCCTCTTCTTGTTTTAGCTTTGACCAACAAGTTGCTTACTTCTGTCGATTTTAGCAGCCGGGCCCACTTTTTCCACAAGTCTCCCCAGTGATTATTTTAGTAAGTAGATAGAGACAGCTTCTTCTGCGGTTGACCCGTTCAAATGCGGGTGGCGAAGCACTCGGAGTTTTTTAAGTTTGCAAGTCGTTGTCTCGTTGCGAGAACTTTTCTGGCGGAAATTGCACGCTCCAACGCCTTTTTTATTCTCCAATTTGCCACAACTTTTACTATTCCGCAGCTTTACTTATAAATGAAAATAATATGAATTGTAATTGTCATTATTGTTATCTTTTAACTATATTAAAGTGATGTGCATCATGTTCGACCAAAAAAAAAAAATGCCGTGCATTATTATCATTATTATGCTATCTTTATCTATACTAAAGTGGTGGAAAATAATTGCCTAAAATGTCTTAATCCTATTATACAATGATTAATTTAGCTCTAAACTTTTTTATTTAATTTTAGACATTAAGATGATCTTTCCGGCCAATTTTGGTCAAAAATTGATAACGTGAACGCTAATCATTTTACTTGACATGGCTAGTTGACATAGACAATTTTTTTCCTTCCTTCCTTTTTGTTGCTTTCTTTTCCTTTTTCCCTTTGATTAGCCACAGGTGAGGGCCACCCTCACTTGAGTGACCATCACCCCCACCAAATTGAGCAAGCGCATCATGGCCCTTCCAGACCACCATTTGCCTAGGTTCTCCATGGCCAATAAGGGTCACCACTGCCTACAACTAGCTATTGCAACCCTCACTTGTGGTACCAGCCATAGGGAAAAAGGAAAAGAAAGGAAAAAAATTAAAAAGTTCCGAAAATTTAAAATATTACAAAAATTATTCACATCGGCATCACCAGTTATACCACGTAGGAAGGTCACTGTTCACGTCAATGATATCTAGTTTGGCTAGAGGCAATGCACTTGCTCTTCCATTCCCATAGTGTGAACGAGACACTAGAGTTTCATACTACTTTACTAGTGAAGACTGAAAGTCATTGATCGAAATAATTTAAAGAAATGAAAAGAAGCACATTGGATGATTCATATGATGATGAAGCTCTTGCAACGTGAGGTACATTGCATAAATTTATTGTACGCAAGCTCCTTGCAATAACGGTTTACCTAACCCTTTGACCTCTTTCGGGTTCAGTTGATATGGAGAAACCCCCCATCTGATTTGATCTGATTGACCCGATGGCTACATCTAATATGTAATGAACAAATGGCTCCTTTGAGAATAAAGAGCGCAACAAAGTATTAACATTAGTAATGCCGGTAATCATGACTAATGACAGCGATGGCTCGGCAACACTCGATCCTTAAATCGGTCTCTCCATTGAGGAGGAAGAGAATGATCTCGTTGGTACACGATTTCCGCTACACCAGCACGTTTCAACACTTTACCAGTCACCCACTGGCTCGAGCCGTGCCGCCAAGCCGAAACTAAGCTTGTAGCAGTTGACGGGAGTTTTTATTTCACAAGTAGCGGCTCCGTTGGCCAATACATTGCCTAGGGCTAATAAGAAAAGCAAGCAACATTTCAAAGCTATAGTTGAGAATCGGATTTATAATAACAAAATATGAGAAAAAGATAGGGAGAGAGAGAGACGAGGCAATCGTGAAGAGTTGGTGGATATATGTATGCATATGTATGATGCATAAGGAAAAGTGTCAAAAATATCTCAAATCTATTGTATTGATATCGATATAGTCCAAAATTTTATAATAATGTCAATTTAGTTCTAAACTTTTTATCTTGGTATCAATTCAGTCTTGAACATTTTAATTGTACCAATTTAATCCTAAATCTTTTGAGATAATACTAATATAGTTCTAAACATTTTAATTTTGTGTCAATTCAATCCATTCAGCTAATTTTAGTCGGATGTTGTTGATGTGGACTCCAGCCGGCTTACATGACATCACTGACACTGCGATTTGGATACTTTGTAATAATATTTTAATAATTTTTTATTTTTATTATTTTTCTGATTTTCTTTTTTTCTTTTCTTTTTTTTTTTCTCTCCTTCCTTTCTTCTTCCTTTATGCGGTGGCCGGCCACTGGTCACAAGCAATGGCTGGCCACCAACCATGGTTAGCCTCGCCTAGGCCAGGACAGCCCCGACAATGGCTCCCCTCGCAAAATCTAACAAGGCTGACCCTTGCCCAAGCTAGGACAACCTCATAGGGTATCATCTTGGCTTAGGTGACGGAAGCCTTCATCGGGGCTCAACCTTGCCATGGCCAGGCAAGGCCAACCCGCCTAGCCATCGTTTGTGGTTGGTGACTGACTGCTACCTGAAGGAAGAAGAAATGAAAGAAAAAAAAAAAAAAAGAGAGAGAAAAAAATTAGAAAACTAATAAAAAATTGAAAAATTATTATAAATTATCTACGCCAGCATTGATGGTGTCATGTAAGCTAACTAGTGTCTATGTTTGCAACATCTAGTTAGATTAGCCAAAAGGACTTAATTGACAATAAGTCAAAAAGTTTAGGACTAAATTGGCATGATTAAATGATTTAGAATTGAATTGTCACCAAGTCAAAAGATTTAGTACTAAATTGGCACCAATGAAATAGGTGTAGTACTTCTCTAACACTTTTCTCATGATGTGTATGTAGGTACAATAGATAGGTGAGGGAATGGAAGAACTTTGCATCGAATAGTTTTAATTTAATGTAATTATCGTTTCACCAAGTGAAAATCTTAAAGTAGGGATGAAATTGATGGATTTTGAAAAAAAAAAAAAAGGGGTTGTTTGTTGATTTTGAATAGAAATATAAATGCGTGTAAAAGTAAAGAAATTCAAATGTAGGTACTGGAAATCAAAGGTTGCAAGAATGGTAAAGGGTATGGGAAATTTAAAGCGTTGGAAAGATAAATTTGCAGGAACTTCAAAAAAGAATTTTCTAGAAGAAACCATAAAGAGCTGGTGCATGTATCTTTATATTTACATATAAGTAATTAATATTAAGTTAGATTACAGTCATTCCTTCCTCACCTCATATATGTATATATTAAGATATATGTATGATGAATAGGTCAGGGAACGAAAGGACTTAGCATCGACTACCTGAAAAATTCTAATTTAATGTTCTATATAAATATTAGGATAGGTTTGTTTCATAGAAAAGTCAAGATTTAAAATATAATTTTCAAAAAAAGATTGGTTATATAGCTTAGAAAATACTCTGAGGTATAGCTCCCCAAGACAGTAAAGAATTACAGAAATCACCATGAGCCTGGGACTTGAAGAACCTCGACTTGATAGAGCTTATTTTCGTCATCGTTGTCCTTCTCTTCAGAACGTGATTCAGACTCAGCCACTGGTGTTGCTAAGGGCTCTCCCTCTTTCTCCTTACCCTTACAAGAAGTTTCAGCCTTACTCGGCTCAGATTGTACTGATTTCTCAGGGATGATCTCTTCGTCCTTGGTCTCATCCTTTGAAACCTTACTGATATCCTCCATCAGTAACTTTGACCGTCCTCCATTGGCGAACCCCTGAATTGCTTTTTCTATGGATTCAACATCCAACAAAGTACATCAGAATTTTGGGAAAATTATTCAAAAAGTCATAAACCAATTACATATTTGCCGATTTAATTCTAAACATTTTAATTTTATCAATTTTGACCGGAAATCGCTATCATGGATACCGTCAGTGCCATGTAGAACTGATGATACTAACATTAACAATTTCTAATAATATTTTAATATTTTTTTTTTTACTTATTTTCCTTTTGCTAATGGCTAGTCACTGGCCATGGCTAGTTAGTTGGCCTCACCCGCCACAGGTGAGGCTCGGCCAAGCAAGGGCAAGCCCTAGCAAGAGGGGCCCTCGCCCAGGTGAGGCCCTATGAGGGTCGACCTTGCCCAGGTCAAATCTAGCGAGGCTCCGACCTCAACCCTGACCCCAACCCTGTTGACGGCCACTCGACAACCAAGTCGAAGGCCGTGATCTAGCCGATGCTTGGGGAGGCCGCCGACGAGTGCGCCGCCATTAATGTCTCCCTCTCCATCTCCAATCTCCTCAACAAATGCCTAGCCTACGTCTTTGAGTACCTACGCTCCGACGATCGAAGCTAGTGCTCCCTTGTGTGCCATCGAGGGCGTCCAAACAACGCCAAGCAATGGTGGCTAAGCAAGCGACGGCGGCCCAATGACGGCGAAGGCCGAGTGACGACGGAAAAACCCTAATTTCAATCCCCAAATAAATAAATAAATAAAATCCCCAAATGAGTTAAACGGTGTTGTTTTTTTGAGGCCATTCATGTAGGATGGCAAAATGATGTTGTTTTCTTAGGAGGACCGAAAACAACGTCGTTTAAAGGCTTTGTCGATTTTTTTTTTAAAAGCCATGTTATCATTTTGGCCGGAATCTTTCGTTGGTGGCACCAAAGTGATCGTTTTTCCTTCAATTTGGCAATTAAGTGATCCAACGGAAACTTTTGGCACCAAAGTGAACGTCGTACACAACTTATGCACTAATAGTGTACTTCTGCAAAAAAAAAACCAATGAGACGTGTTGGTGCATGGCAGCGCATGTGGAGGCATCTGTTCAGGATGAAATTTTCGAATCTAACTCAACTAAGGGTGGCGAGTCTCGTGGCGGTGTCCATTTTCCAAAATAAATAATGGAAAAATCTTGGAACAAAAACTGAAGCTAACATGAACGACATGGTTGATGCGGTTAACATCGTAAAGACCTTTGTGAAATGGAATCTATATGCGCTTCCTCAAATAATAATGACTTTGATACCCAGATGAGAATAATGCGGAAAATAAAATTATGAAATTTATGCATATTTCAATATTCTATATTATAGAGTACACAAATCTGTTTAAAAGCTATTGAAGTTGATTATCTAAAGTAGAAATATACTAAAATATTAATTACAATCAATCAAAATTAATCAAGGAAGAGAAAATGACAATCCTAAAAGATATACGAAATCAAGGGTATAAACTATGAAGTACCAATACTTTCCAAGAGCCTTCGTGTTGTGTCAGACACTCCGGCATGTGTTCAGCACTCTCGGACACTCTCTGACAGTCGGTCAATATGTGTCAAAAAATTCGAAATCTGATCAACTTTCTCGATACTCTCTAACGCTCGAGTTGGAATTCTGACATATAAGTTTATAACACGTAATTCCGATATCGATGTCAATTTTAAAAATTTAATAAATGAGATGTCAATATGTGTGTGTGTGTGTGTGTGTGTGACAAAATAAAACACAATAATAAAAATAATAAATGGAGAAAGAAGAAAAGCTCGGTCTACGCTTTTCTTTTGACTCCCACTTCTCGTGATACACAATTCACTCCTTAAGTTTTTTTCTCCTCTTCAACATATCTAACATACGAGTCTAGAATATAGATTGCTTGTTTTTTCTCCAAGTTTTATAAATTATTGAAATAGAGTTGAATTTATCAAATTGAATCAATGAACGATATTAATAAATAGCGAATTAATGTTTTTAGTGTATAGTCATTATAGGCTTTTTTAATTATTTATTTATATATAAATTTGATTGAAATAATCATAAAAATGATAATTTATTATGTTATATAAAAATATATATGTAATATACAACGTGTCCCAACGTATCCGAATTCTCTATTTTTTTTTTTTAAAATGACGTGTCGGCGTGTCGTGTCGCATGTTGCGTGTTAATGTCGGTGTTATTTATGGTATAAATAGAAGTGCCTAACATCAAGGCAGTACGCGGGAGTAATGACAACGATGGCTCGGCAAAACTCAGGCCCCTAAATTGGTCTCTCCATTGGGGAGGGAGAGAATGATACCGTTGGTACATTGTTTGAGCTCTACCGGCGGGGTCCAACACTCAGACCAGTCCACCCGCGGCTCGATGGCCTTGAGCCGAGGCCTAGCTTGTAGCAATTGACGGGAGCTTCTATTTCATGGTTCGCGGGCTTCTATATTTAGCTAGGGCTAGAAACAGAAGCAAGCCATATTTCCAGGCTATGGTTGGAAAACCGAATTTGTAATAGCAAAATATGAAGAATATATGTATATATGATGCTTACGTGAGGGAATGAAAGGGCTTCGCATTGCATGCCTTGAATAGTTCTATTCTGCTGTTATACATAATTATTAGTCAAATTACACTGCCAATGAAAGACCAAGGAATTCAGAAGATATGAGAAGGTTTTTGTGACTAATTGTTGTGCGTGTGTATATGTGTTATTATTACTCCTAATAATTCTGCCTTTTTATTTTTGATTCTTCATAACATGCTACTATAATAGTATAATGCGTGATCCGACTTAATTTTGATCCATGAAGGCATGGGAGTAAGCTTCGCAACACCAGGAGAAGCATGATGGATACAAGATGGAAGAGATGATTGAATCGGGGGTATGGTACTAGAGAATTTGTGTTGGAAACCCCAATCATAAGAGGAATTTTATATGGAAGATGTCGGAACACGAGATCGGCCATCAGTTGCATGAATTAGTTGAGAGATGTCCTACTCTCTTCATGATAGTCACAACAGGTCAAAATTGATTGTTGTTTTGAATCGAGACTTACTTTTCACTTGGGACATGAGATACCTTAATTAGAGGTAAACATAGTGTTGACACCTAAATTTTGGCGATTCGGTCATTTATTTATTGTATAGAAAATTAGAGGTTAATTTTATCCCTTAAATATATATATACATATATATATTAATTGCATAGCATATAGATTTAGGTGTATTTATTTTTAATTTGCATTTTTTACATTTATTTATTGGACTGGTGGAGGATGGCTTCAAATTAGTGGTTCTGAGCTTTAAATTGACAAGCCGAACTAAGCCCACGAAGCGAGCGAATTGGCTCAAACCCGTATTCTCAAGGAGATTTTACTAGTTTATCTGTGCGAGATTTTAAATTTGTGAAGAATTCTCTTGCAATCCTGAATTGTACCAAAAACAAATATTGCGTTTGGAAAAAAATCTTTGTAGATATGGATTTGAAAAAAATTAAAACCCTAAAAGGTTGTTTGCGTAGGGTTTTGGGGGCCACACAATGATACAAACAACCACATTGAGAGAGACACAATAGAGACGTAGGTGACTAACATGTGAGAAAAAATCTTCTGTTCTTCTTGTAGTCTGCATGATGAAGACGAAAGATGCATGCTTGAGTTCACGATCTTTTTCTTCCTGGTGATCGCTCATCAAATTTGCAAGGCCACGCCCTCAAGCCGTCCTTCAAGTCTCGTTTTCTGGGTTTCCACGATCTGCACATAGAAAGGCCAAGAAAGAAAGAAAGACGAAAAGAGAGAGAAGGGTGGCAAGAAGAAGACAAAATGGGGTTTGCTCATTAAAGAACAAATCATTGGGATTTCGTTGTTGCTCTTGCACCGTATTTTCTCTTCTTCGCGCCACCGTTAGCAGCCCGGGAAGACTTTCCATGGAGATTTGTGCCGCACCTGCAAGCTTCGTAGCAATGCGTAGCAAATTGTTCCTTTTCTTTTTACGGGTTTACTGAACATCAAACGCAACTCGGATTTCGTTCGGTTTTGCACATCCCGACACCTCCTGCTTTACTACTCCAAGGTTGCGAGCAGCCACCAAGGAGCCACCTATCGCGAGCCAAGCTGCTTCCCACCGGACGATCTGCTGGCGTGTCCTGTCCACACCGTGTGGTTCATTTCCAGCAAGTCAAACTGCATCAACGAACTTCCCGATGGCGTCCCTGCTGTGAAGTCCTACATGCGATGACACGTCTCAGGGTGTGGACTTCATAAGGACAGACGCCGACGTCTTCAATTGGTCTTGCCTTGGGATTCCCTTGGTTCTAAATTGCGAACGGTATCTCGTGGTGTCGCGTTGCAGCCCCCGTGATCTCTCGCCGGACCTCGCCCTGCTCCAAACGGCGACCTATCACCTCCCGGTGACCCACCGTCACAGCCACCATCCTTAGCCGTGCCTAGTTTCCATCGTGGTTCCCTGATCTGAAAATTTCCAATTTAGTTAGAGATTTACTTTATTTTTAGGTAGATTTATTTTATATTATTTAGTTTTTGATATTTTGTCTCATTGTTTAAAATATTTCTCCATGTCTAATTGAAATCCCCGATGTAGCATCCAATTTGTAGCCACATGAATAATTATTCCATCTATAAGGCTTTAGATAGAATAATTATTCACGTGGGAGTAAAATTGATATCTTGATATTTAAGGCTTAAGATTAATTTATCGATTTTATTAGTGAAATAATCAAATTTCAATTTCAATTTGAGTGGTGGATAACATTTTCAATGACCATGGATAATTTAGTGTTTATCTCTTAATTGTTCTATTTATCTCGAAAATACAAAAAAATCGCATTTGCATCCCATCTAGATTAGAATTGACTGCATGATAGGTTAGTTAGCTTTTTCAAAATGCATATTCAGAATGTATCTAGAATAGATAATATTTCACTTTAGTTAGATTTTTATTTTTAATTACAAATTTTCATTAAAAAAAATACAAAAAAAAATCAACGTGTCATGTAGGATTAGGTTTATGAAATGCATGTCATTTAGTAATTGTTGCTAGGTTTATTTAATTTGAAATTGTCTGTCATTAGAATCAGGTCATTTGGTTAATTTAGATTGCACATTTAGATCACAACTTTCCAATGTTGAATTTCATGAAAAAGGAAAAAAGAAAACTTAGAGTTAGGGCATTCTTTGTACGTCATTGCATATTAGGATAGACTGCATGTTTATATTTTATTTATGTCATATAGCTTTGGTCATATTGACATGCTATATCATTCCATGTTAGATTAGTAGCATTGCATTGCATATAGATTAGATCCTCGTTAATTAAGTGAAAAAAAAAATTGCGTGTTAATTAAAAATCATATTTAGGACTGTCGATGTGAATTTTGATTTAATATTGCAGATGCTTTCATTGCTATAAGGTAAGTCTTGTAATTTATTCATTGCTTTATTTGAGTGTTAAATTGGTGGTTTGCAAACCCACAAATCACTTCACATGTTAGAGAAGCAAATTAAATCAATTCAAGTTGCTTGCCAAACATTTATTTTTCAAAATAAAGGAGAAAAGTATCGAAAGGGCGTTAGAGAAATCTAGAGTAATCAAGTCTTCGAACTTACAATCTCTAGTTTGTAGGAGTAAAGTAAATCTCCCGTTACTTTACTTGAGTTTCTAATCGACCCACCGAAAATATATTAGTGGTGACTCTTGATTGAAAAAATCATTTGTATGTTAAAATTTGAACTTGAGTTGCTAATTGGTATGGGCTTGAGAGAGTCCAAGTTAAGTCTAGGCTTAATAATCCATTAGCCAAACACTAGGTGGTTCACCCAAAAATTTGGTCGCAACACATAGTATTAGGGGTGAGCGGTTCCCGGTTCCGGTTCGGTTCCGCCTAGAATCTGGAACCTACCCTCAGGTACAGGTTCCTCATTTTTTGGAACTTGGAACCTACCCTGTCACAGGTTCCAAGGTCGGTTCCAGGTTCCAACAGGTTCTTTTTTTTTTTTTTGCATTTTTAATTTAAAAAACGAAAATGAACGCAGCAATAATAAACAATCTTATACCTCTTAATCCTCACTTTTTTTTTTTTTTTAGCTTATCATTCAAATCATAATTAACACAGAAAAATAGCTTGAACACACCATAATGGGGTCCGACATCTTGACAATCCTTCAAGGAGCAGTACTTTAAAACTGTAGATGTCTAATTTTTGTGTGGGTTTCCTAGTTTTCATGACTTCAGGAGCCCGATAACCTACCCTTCTAGTTCTAGGAGGCACTACAGGAGTGTAGATCAAAGGAGTCAGGCCAAACTCTGGGATGCAACCTTCAAGGTATGTTGCCATGGATAAACCTCTCGCCTCTGGCCGAATGGATGTGCACAATGCCTTTAGCCACTCCTAGTGAAGATGCCCAGTCCAATGGTTGTCTCCCACCTTCTGCAAATCATTATCAGAAGGTAACGGTCAACAATGTAGCGAATAGGAGACAACCTACACTTCTTTCAACAAACCATTTCACAAGTCACAAATGAATAGAAGGAAAAGCTTGTGCTATACTGAAAGAAAAAGCAAGAAGACAAGCTCAGTTGAGACCTGTCGAGGGGCATTATGGCCAGGAGGCACTCAGAAAACATTGCTATTTAGAGGCATGTCCACAGTTTTCTCTACTTTATGGACAAAAGTGCTGGTCTTCCCTCCATTGCACAAATAAGCCCTATTCAAAACCAGAACAAGAACAGCCCCAACAATAGCCACTGAACAGCAAGATGGAGATCCCAGAACAGCCATCTTGGTCTTATTAGGATATGGAAGAGCTTACGTGACACAACCCCACAAATTCCCTTCCCTCACTATGTATGTACTTGGATCGAGGCACGCAAGCATGACACTCACATCTCAGAAATTGACCAAATAAAGCAGCTAAAATGTTAGAATATATCTAACAGTTAAGAGCAGAAATAACAAGAGATTAGACCTGTGATTGAAGTTGGAGGAGGCGAGTTTCTTTGGTGTCGAGGGCGGCGAGCGGTATTAAGGGGATGTTAGGTGGCGTCGAGGGGGCCGTGCGGCGTCAAGGTGCTAAGCGGTGTCGAGGGGGTGTCGAGGGGCCGAGAGGCGTTGAGCGAGCATCAAGGGCATCAAGGGGGCCGAGCGGGCGTCAAGTAGCATCGAGGGGGCCGAGAGGCATTGAGGGGCGGCACGGATGGCACGACAGCTCGTCGGGCTCAATGGCGAGACGGCTCATCAAACGAGCGGTGGGTGGTGGTGGTTCGGTGGCCAAGAGGTGGTGGTGAGTAGGGCGTGGGGCGGCGGTGTGGTGGTGGGTGAAGCAGCAGCCATCAAGAGGAAGGAAGAAGAAGAAGAAGAGGAGGAGGAGAAGAAGGGTTCGGCTGAGAGAGGGGAAAAGAGAAGAGAGAGAAAGAAGAAAAGAAAAAAGTTGGGGGGCAGGAAGTGATGTGAGAGGAAAAAGGGGATAAAAAAGAGAGAGAAAAAGAAAATGGAAGGGGGAAGAATCGGCAGAAAGGGAGGGAAATTACGTTGGGGGAAGTGAGGGGCTAGGGTTTTTTTTTTTTACTTTGACCGGTTCCGATTCCGGTTCCGGCTTCCAGTTTCCATTGGAACCGAAACCGGTCTCTTTAGAACCGGGAACCGGAACCAGTGTCTTTAGAACCGGGAACCGAACCGGACCCTTTGGTGCGGTTCTTCGGTTCCCGATTCTACCTGGGAACCATGCTCACCCCTACATAGTATGTTCATTGTTCGGTCACGAAACTGGCCTAATGTATGGCACACAACGTTTATCTATTCAAATAAGAAACTTTCAATTAATTAAATTTTGGTGGGAAAATATTATTGAAAGCTATAGTGTATTGCCAAGCCATATATTCACATAATAATAAATAATACTATGATTAATATTTCCTCAATCGTGTGAAATTATTATACTTTACTTAGACCAGTCAAGATAGGTTTTAAACTCATATAGGACCCATTTAAAACATAAATTAGTCACTCAATTTTGAAGAGCCTACCTTAAAAAGGTTTAAAATTTTAAAAGCTAAAATAAATTTGTTGTAAATGGGTTGAGTTTATAACCCATTTTCAACCCACTAAGCTCACCCATACTCTCTCTCCCTCTTCATCCTTCCAAAATAATTTTTAAAAAATCAAAATTATTATTATTATTATTTTTGTTTCTTTTTCCTCTTTGCATCTTCCTTGGTTAGTGGCCAACCATAGCAATGATGACGGCTGACCAAACGAGGGACGCAGCAAAATAATTTTTAAAAATCAAAATTATTATTATTATTATAGGAGGTGGCCAACAAGCTTGAGCTCATCGGTTTAGTGAGCAAGCTCACCAACCTTGGGTGAGCTTGAGCTTGTTGATCTAGCTTGTCGAAATTGGACGAGCTCGGGCTTGTTGGCAATCACCATGGTTGGCGACCAACTAATGAACAAGGAAAAAGAAAAAAAGGAAAAGAAAAAAAATCAAAATTTAAAAATGAAAATAATTAAAAGATTGATATTTTCAAATTAAAATAATAAAAAAATTAAAAGGAATACAGAAAGGAAAATCAAATTACATTTTTCAAACCAAACAATGAAAAATGTTTTTCAATTTATTTTCAAATTTTAGATAAACATAAAAAAATATTGTTATTTTCCTAGCAAATGATCCCCTAAAAAATTTTAAAAAATGAAGCCTCATTTAAAAAAATAATTATAAACATTGTCCACTGAATTTGTACTGAATGAAAGTGTTTTAACATTACTTTTTATTTTTTTTAAGATCAAAAGAAATAAGTCTGTCCTAGATTTAGAAGTATTTTAACAATATAATCTTTAAAAAAATCATAAGAATAATTTCTTAAATTGAGTTAAATATGAAAGTGTTTTAATAATATAAGTCGGGTTGGGTATGGCTAAAAAATTTACATGCATAAATGGGTTATAAATGGATTTTTTTTTTGTCTAGATTATAAATGGATTAATAGGTCAATTTGGGTCTAACAATTTATGATTCAATCCAAACCTGACTTAGCCCGACCCACCCATTTAACAAGTCAACTTTACTCAATAAAAACGCTTGGAAATTGTATGCCAAAAAAATTAATTCAAAAGGGAATTAGTTTTGTTGGATCTCTCATTAAGAGATAATTAATGCGAAAGTAAATTTTAAGTCAAGAAAATTTTTGATTTTGGTAATTACAACTGTCATTGTCATGCCAAATGCATAGGTTAATCACTAGCGAAGTCATCATTAATCGATAAGCACATAAAGAATAAAGCAATTAAACATAACGGGCTAACCAACACAAAAAAAAAAAGAAAAAAAAAAAGAGCAGGTCAGGGCCGTGCCAGCGTGGCAATCCGCGTGCTTCGCCTGACCCGAAACACGCTCCGTCCATTTGGTCCCTCAATCAACGGCCGCCATTTAATTCCCAAACGCCGCCCGCCAAATCCCCCGAAATTTTCATCGTACCCCCCGAAAATTTCAAACCTCCGTTCCTGTCCTATAAAATCCTCGACGAAACCCTCCAAAATCAGTGCAATCTCTTCAAGCTCAGCTCTCCAGTTACTCATCGAATTCCACTTCTCTCTCTATAGCAGAAGAATCTCCGGAGAAATGGCGAGAACCAAGCAGACGGCGCGGAAGTCCACCGGCGGCAAGGCACCGAGGAAGCAGCTCGCCACCAAGGCGGCGCGGAAGTCGGCCCCGGCCACCGGCGGGGTCAAGAAGCCGCACCGCTTCAGGCCCGGGACGGTGGCTCTGCGGGAGATACGCAAGTACCAGAAGAGCACGGAGCTGCTGATCCGGAAGCTGCCGTTCCAGCGGCTGGTGCGGGAGATCGCGCAGGACTTCAAGACGGACCTCCGGTTCCAGAGCAGCGCCGTCTCGGCGCTGCAGGAGGCTGCGGAGGCCTACCTGGTGGGGCTTTTCGAGGACACCAACCTGTGCGCCATCCACGCGAAGCGGGTCACCATCATGCCCAAGGACATCCAGCTCGCGAGGCGGATCCGGGGCGAGAGGGCTTGAAGGACGGCTGCTGCTCCTTAAGCCCTTTTTGTTACTATGGCGAGTACAGTAGGGAGAAAAAGAATGAAGCTTTAGGCGTTTTCTAGCTTTCCTTTCCTTTGGGCTTTTCTTCTGATGTGATGTATTTTTCATGGCGATTAAGGAGATTGATAGGAACATGTTTCTGGGTTTCTTCTTCAAGCTTTCGAAGTTTGGTAGTAAAGATTGCTGTTTTTCTTCTGGAATTTACAAGATTAAAAGGGGCAGGGTGATTTGCAAGGCATGCAACCAATCCGTGCACTTCAAGAGCATGTCTCTTGCATTTTCTTCACCAGTCCTTATAACTGGACCCCCTTTCACCAACCTCCTCAAATTCGATCTATCTTTCGCCACCCATCGTGGCAATGGGGTCCAAAAAGACAAGCCTTGCCGTCCTTATTGCTGTTCTTGCCGTCTTTTCTTCCACCAATTTCATGGTCCCGGTCTTGCTCTCTTCCCTTAGGGATCTTTCCCTTGATGCAGAGCTCTTTACCTGTCTGTCGAGTGGTCTTTCGCCCCTTTTCGGGTGGCACCTCGGTCGCCATCACCACCGGCACCGCCACAAGCACCCTCATGATAGCCAGAGGACGGTCTCCATCTGCGACAATTTCCCACCCGACATACCCCCTCCGGAGACTAACACGACGGTGACCCTCTGCGTGGACCGGAACGGGTGCTGCAACTTCACCACGGTTCAAGCGGCTGTGGATGCGGCCGGCAACTTCAGTCAGAAAAGGACCGTGATCTGGATCAACAGCGGCATTTACTAGTAAGAATAATTTGGTTAGCCGTTTAGCTTCCCTTTAGACAATGGTGTTCGTAATCTGGTGAATTGATTGTTTGTTCCGGCAGCGAGAAGGTGACCATCCTGAGGACGAGGCCGAACATTACGTTTCAAGGACAAGGATACTTATCAACTGCAATCGCCTGGAACGGCACGGCTAGTTCTTCTGGCGGAACGTTCTATAGCGGCTCTGTGCAAGTCTTCTCGAACAATTTCATGGCGAGGAACATTAGCTTCATGGTGAGATACCAGATCGAATTTTAGGAAATCAATGTTCAGGCTATGCTGCGACTGTATTGTAATTGATATGCATTACCGTTTTAGAATATTGCTCCAATCCCGAACCCTGGAGATGTCGGCGCGCAAGCGGTGGCAATTAGAATCTCGGGCGACCAAGCCTCCTTTTGGGGTTGCGGGTTCTTCGGAGCCCAAGACACGCTCCACGACGATAGGGGCCGCCATTACTTCCGGGATTGCTATATCCAAGGTTCTATCGACTTCATCTTTGGCGACGCCAGGTCTCTGTACGAGGTACGGGAGTCCTTTCTTACGTAAATTACGTGGCCAAAGCAATGTCAATGATTCTAGGATGACCTTTCCATTGAATCACAGAACTGCCAACTGATTTCCATTGCGGCTCCAGTGCCTCCGGGGCAGAAGGTGATCAACGGGGCGGTCACGGCGCACGGCCGAGCCTCCAAGGATGAGAACACGGGCTTTGCATTCATGAACGCCAGCATTGGGGGCACGGGGAGAATATGGCTTGGCCGGGCATGGAGGCCGTTCTCTCGGGTTGTCTTTGCGTTCACGACCATGACCGACATCATCGCGCCCGAGGGCTGGAACGACTTCAATGATGCCACTCGAGACCAGTATGTATTGGAACGATGATCGCGACCCTTAGCACAAATTATCTGCACCATGATTCATCATTTTCCTCTAACAAGTTGAGTGGTTGATCGATTACCAACTTTTTCACCGGGCTTCTAATTAAAATGCAGGACGATATTCTATGGAGAATATAATTGCTCAGGAGCAGGAGCTAACATGAGCTTGAGAGCACCATATGTTCAGAGACTAAACGATACTCAAGCTTTACCTTTTCTCAACATCTCCTTCATCGACGGGGATCAATGGCTGTGATGACCTCTCATTACAATATTGATGCTATTTTTCAACTTCCAACCGAAGATTTATTTCGCAGGTCAAGAAAAATAATCAATAATTCCCACAAAAAAGTGTTCAAATACATTGATTCATGTACATTCTATTGACTGGTGAAGTTCTCTTCTTCAAGATTGCTTGTGCAGACAACTTGTTAACTTTAATGTAATTTGTCTCGTCACATGCTGCAATCTGTCCAGGGGTGGTGGTTACCTACGAATTTTCCCAATTTGGCATAAATCAATCAAGACAGGAGGATTATCACTTGTCTTCTGATGCACTGAGAACGTACCTGTCTTGGCTTTTTCCTGTCGGGAAGAGCTTTTTCTTTCCCGGGATGGTGCGATTTTGCCACCAGATTAATCGTTCGACTACTAGGGCTTCTTGGGTTTTCAATGATGATTGTTCGTTCGCTGGGATGCGTACGATCAAAGGAAACCAGCTCGCGGATCTTAAACCTCAAATTAACCACCTCCTTTGAGGCCTCCTTTACAATTCGTTCATAACATTGTGAGATAAACGGGGATTAAGGGTGCGTTTATCTTACTGAAGATTTTATGATAAATAAATGTATTTTATAATATTAATTTTTATCTATTTAGTGATTTAGAAATAGTTATTTTCTTCTTATAAAAAGGGAAGTTGTTTTCCCACCATCAGAGCTTGTTTTTAGTCCATGCATAATGATTCCATAGATTGATTATTTTCTATCATCTGAAAAAGTCAGGAAAAAAAAAGAACTTTCAGAAACAGCTTTCCTTTTAACAAATAAACCTTAAATTCTAACTTGCTTGTGCCAATGTCATTTGGTAATGTATGACGCCGAAAGATGACACAGTAAATGCATTGATTAGCTAGTTCACCATAGTAGGATGTGTTTCTTTCGAGAAAAAAACATCATAATGAAGGAAAGTGCATTCTAGGAAATCATTTTAAAAAAAAAAAGTGTTTTCCTCTTTTCAAATTGAGGAATTCATTTTTCTGACTTTAAGCATACATTTTTTTTTTTTACCATAAATGAATTTCGGTTGACTAATCATTTTAAACAAACTAAAAGGGTGAACGTTTAGAAAATTAATTCACGAAAACAAAAAAAAATCACCAAACAAATGCACCTTTGAATTCCACTTCTCGTTGAAAATTGTTATATAAATTCAGTCTCATCTTCTCCGAAGCAAGTAAATGCCATGTCGCTTTCCTTTCACATATGCAAGCGACGTGTGATATGCGCATTAGGTGGGGGCCCTCCCTAATTAAGGCTTGGATAGTGACGGAAATGCGTGATTAAGAAAATGATTTATACCGGATACATCGCCAGCGCAAAATATCTTTCAAATCGAATAAAACCGATCCTAGCACCCTTTTTCCGGAAGTCGCCAGATGCAATAACCATGCTAAATATATGGCCTTCTTTGACTTTATATAGACCAAAATCGAGATATGAATATCCATTTTTGGCAATTTAAAGGTAACACCCAAATAAGTTCTAGTCAATCTAAGTAAAATGGCTAAGGGTTTATTTGGTAACCATTCAATTTTCCGGAATAATTTTTTATTAGAAATCATTTTTCTGGTTCTATTCCTAGACGAGTTTCTGAATATTCAAATGTGTTTGGTAATTATACAAAATTTCCATTCCTGAATAGAAAAAAAAAACATAAATGCGTTTGGCATAACCCTCATATGTTTTTTTTTTTTATTGTACAATTTCTTTTGATTTTTAAATAAATTTATAGATTTTCCTTCCCCTTTTTTTTTTTTTTTTTTTCCCCTTTTTTCCTTCTCTTCTTTCACCTCTAGCCGACAACTTTATCGAGCCTCGAGAGAGCCTTGTCCACCCCCAACGAGGTTGTGCCTTGCCTGATCTAGGTGAGCTCGAGGCCCACCCAACCAAGGTGAGGTCGATCTCGCTCAGCCATGACGATGCTTGACTTCATCTAGCCATGGTGAGGTCACCAGATCTCATCTCAGCCAAATGCCAGTCATTGTTGAGCTCGGTGATGGGCTAGAAGAGGAAGAAGAAGAATAATAATAGAAAAAGAAGAAAAGAAAAGAGAAAAAAAAAAGAAAGAGAAGAAAATGGCTTGATTTTACAATTGTTTCCAAGAATAAAGTTGTTTTTTTTTTTTTTTTTTTTTCTGTCTTGATTCTATTTCAAACCTCTTCCCATGAACATATCTGTTCCTTAGGGTAGAAAAATTAATTAACGTTACCAAATAAATTTATGTTTTTTTTCATAGAATAAAAGAACATCAATAGTCAATAATCGGCAAATTACCAAATAGGCCCTAAAAGTACTATCCAATCATATGCCCACGTGAATAATCTTTATATAAAAATGAGCATCATGAAATATAAGTGATGTCATTGAAATTAATGCTTATGGTTGGAGTAATATCACCTTTTTAACCGCATAACCTATTGGTAGACACCAAGGATCAAACCGCGCAGATAGAATATGATAGGAAAAAGGTGATGCTAAAAGATGTATATGTAGCTCTTGTTGAATGGTACGCACGACACATTTATTTGGACACCACACTTGCAAAGTATTTTTATATATTTTTCTCTTATAATAAGATTGATCTTTGGTCGTCTTACATTATATTATTCCCATAATTTTAAAAAATAATCTTATTATATGTGTCCAGTCTAAAATATGTATCGCCTCAAGATTCTTCGTATATCAAGTCTCCCCAAATGGAAATGAGTATGGCCACGTCCTTGATCAACCGCCGGCATTCGCTAAGTGCTAGATGTTGGGCCGCACTTTATGAGGCTTCAAAATAAATTTTTATGTGAACGTACTGTTGATTTTTCTACTTTTCAATTTCTAAATGCTATTAGCGACGGTCTATATTGATTAAAAGGTTATCCTCCCAATAGATTGGCTAGCAATTCACTTAACCTCTATTTATTTTATGGAAAATAAATAATTTAAAAAATATTTTTCGAAAATTAATTACTAATATTGCTCGAAATAACTAATTAATGAAAAGTATTTTTATTATTGACATAGTTTGGTTGATATTAGAAATAATTTTCAATGTTTCATTTTTATACTATATCATTTTTTCGAAAAATATTTTTAAAGTTGTTCATTTTTTTTAAAACCAAATACAATTTTAATTAAGGTGATATCTCATGCAAACTTAATTTGACATGCCATGTAGTGGACATGTTCTTATCAGTCAAGGTGTGACATACGATGATGTTGCAAACGTGAAGTGATGTATCTAGAAATGTACCTTATAATGCTCATTCAATCCGGCAACCAACTACACCAGACAAAAATTGATGATCTGCACATAAACAATGTCAATCCCTGAAAGGAATATATCACCCCATCCTATTCTTCTGTTTTTTTGTATAACTGGACACACACACACACACACACACACACACACACACACATACACAGGTGCGTTCTGCCACTAAATGAAAATGCCTGCAAGTTCTGTATGCAATCAACCCTCTTCATTAGATAATAAATCTAATGCCAAGATATGCTACGGTTTTTGTATTCTCCACATATAATTTTTGACTACTGACCATATAAAAACTCATATAACATCTGCTATGTGTGCAAAACAATGTAAATCTGTTTGCCGTGTTAAAAAAACCAACCCAAAAATCGAACATGATGCAGCACATGAAATTTGGGATGGACGTGCATTGGCGAAATGGGTATTATTGGCTCCAATAACATGTTAAAATGTCTCATCTAAAAACTTAAACTATTAAGTGGAGAGAGGCCACGTGTATATAAGGAACACATAAGATCTGTTGTCGAATGATGTTTCAATATTTGAGATGAAGTGACACATATATATTCTCTTAATTTAAGAAATTTATCTATTTGGATTTACCCTTTGAGCTTCGATGCCAAAAGAAGATAATTTGCTTACCCAGTTTTCCATGGACTCTCATGCACCACCACCTTCCTACATCGTATGAAGAATACAAAGGCAGAAGACAACGCGAAAAAGACAGAGGCCATAAATTACCGCGAAATGACGGGTCATTTTCTATGGTCCCCTAGCTAACGAAATATTCCTTCATGTTGTGCCAAACATACCTAGAAAATAAAACATTGAAAATACTTAAAAGACTAATCTATATATTGATACTTTGAGTGATTAATAAAACATCGCTAGATGTTGATAATTCACTTGTCAATCTGTCCATCACATCAATTAACATGTCGATATCGCTGATTAACATTAGTATTTTATATCTAGTACTGTTCACCTAGAACACGGCTATCATTTTTTGTGCTTGGATAAGTTATCGTGAAGTGCATAAAATAAAGTTTGATCTCTATTCTAATTTAAAAACTTGTGAAAAGCCAAATAAATTCCCTATTGTTAACAGGCTGTATTGTCAAGCCTCCATTATTAGGTCTTGTGTACATCCAGCACAAAAGAACTTGCAAAGCAGCTACCAACCATCAAATAGAACCCTCCCAGGGTTTTAAACTTCCTCTGTTTCTCTGTCTCCAAAATATATCATATATTCAAATCCCACTCTGAATCGGCCCACGGCCGGACTATAAAATCCTCCATAGCCCCTCTCCTCTGTTTCAGAGCTTCACAGAGAGAGAGGGAGAGAGAGAGGGAAGAGACGGAAGAGAGAGAGAGAGAGAGAAAGAAAGAGATGGGAGCGTGCGCCACGAAGCCGAAGGTGTCGATCTCCGACAAGGCCGCCGTCGATGCTCCGGCTCCGGCACCAGAGGAGGTTGTGGCAGGAGCAGAGTCTGAGACCACGGTCGAGACAGGGAAAGTGGAAGAGGTGGTGGTCGCGGCTGAAGCAGAGCAGAGCGAGAGTGTAAAGGAGGTGGTCGATGTGGAAGGAGACAATAAACCCCGTTCTTTGAGTCTCTTGCTCGATGAGGTAAATGACCTAGTTTCAGTTCATGAGACTCTCCCTATTTTCGCTTTTGTCGCCTTTTCGCTTTCCTTCGAATTTAGATTTTGATTCTTGCAAATACATCATTCCTAGTCTCGCTATACTCAGAAGAGTTTCGAGAAGCAAGATCCTGCTGTTCTTGTCTTGGTTGAGCGATTGGTTTAGGTCCGAATCCTTTCATGTTCTTAGTCTAATCTCTTCTTTAAACGGGTCGATGACAAAAGAAGACTTGGGGATTAGGCCAGGAGAAGATATTTGTAATCTGACGCCTCCACGCACATCGGAGATCTTTTTGCTAAGGATCTCCCGGTAGCTTCGACCGATGCAAGGAATCCAATGACATTCTCTGCACTGTTCCCATAGCTTTGGAGAGATGGAACGATTTCGCTGTCGACGGACCCACCGATTTAGCTCTCTCGTCGTCTCTTACTGGCCTGCACGTCGCGATTTCACTGTCATGTCTTGTTTCTTTCCCTCGGATGATGTCCCTATCATGCGTTGGGAGACAAAAGTAGCAACGCGTTTCTCGGTCCTTGTCCTGTCTTTTGGAGCGTTGCTCGTCTTGCTGTCATCGCTCTTGGGGGAAATGATTTGTTTTAAACGAGAGAGAGAAGTCGAATCCTGATCTCGTTATTGTAAACGTCGACCCCATGATAACGAAGAGGTGACTAATACTTTTGACAAGGACGTGTTCTCATGATTTGTCAATGGATTGAGGAGATAACCCCATCTGCTCATCCTTCGCAGGACGATCAAAAGGCCAAAGCAGGAAGCGAAGTGACGTCCTCCGAGACGACAAAGCCACTGGAACCGTCGTCGGAACCCCAACCCGAAACAGAAGAATCGGGGACCAAGCCACCCGAACCGCAAGAACCGGCCCCTGCCGTTGCTGCCGTCGAGAAAGAGAAAGCAGCTGAATCTTCACCTGCTCTGGCGAAGGCGCCCACCGAGAAGAAAACCGAACCGGCCGAAGCGATCGCCAAGGAGGAAGCCAAAGAGTGATAATGCAGGGCTTACTGGTTGGCCGGAGGAGCCCCTAGTCTTGAGCTTGTGGGTCCATTGCTTGTTGTCAAATATTTTCTTTATTTCTGGGATTGATCATAGCGTTTTGTTTAAGATAATTTGCTAGGAATTTGTTTTAATTTTCTCATGAGGACAACAATGCAGAAGCATTTGGAGCCTTTGTTTTCAGGTGGGTTATGGGATATTGGTATTTTATTTATATTCCCTTTTAATTATCATTATTATAATTTTTATTTTTATTGGGATGAGCCAGAGAGAATAATTTCGTCGACACTAATCAAGATTGTTGCATCTGCTAGACTGCTCCAAGCAAAATCCAATGCAGCAACTGCATATGCCAAACAACATCCATTGTCAAACTCCGACCGAACATCAACTGCGGTTCTGTTGTCCATTTTCTTTACAATTTTTTTTTTTTTTTGGGGGTGGCAATTTCCGTCTTCAATTTTGACTGGAGCCGCATGTTTTTTCATACGGTGACAAAAACACCCTTTTGTCACTTGTACTTACTAAGTAATAATTAACCTCACTATAAAAGAGGATTAATACTCTAAAAATTCTGAATTGATACACATATGACAAATTTATCCCAAATTAAGTTTTTGACCATTAAAAATCCCAAATTAATATACCTGTGATAAATTTATTTATTAACTTTCATCAAATTTTACCATTAAATTTGCTGACCTAGATAACATATGGTGACGTGCTATGTTGACGTAATCTATGGGGTTAATGTCACGAAAAATCTCAAATTTGTCACTAGTGCACATTAAATATATTACAAGAGTATCGTTAAATTTGTCACGGATGTATTAGTTTGAGATTTTTTGTGATATTTACCTTATGGATTTCTACGTGGACTTGCCACGCCACCATACTATGTTACCATATGTAATCTAGGTTAGCAAATTTAAACTTTAAATTTGACGGAAGCTAACGAAGGGTAATTTGTTATAAGTATATTGATTTGGGGTTTTTGGTAGTCAAAAAATTAATTTGAGATAAATTTATCACGTGTATTAATTTGAGGTTTTTGATGATCAAAAAGTTAATTTCGGATAAATTGATCATAGGTGTGGTGCATCCATTTGATTTTCTTAAAGGTATTAATTCTTAAAAAAATTAACTAACTTTCCATTCAAAATAGGGGCGGAGATTATAAAATATATTTTTCTTTGATTTATCTGTCCACCTTTATGGGTCCTCAATGGAAAGAGTGTATCCAAAAATAATTGTTTTTTTTTTCAAGACAAATAATCTGAATTCCTTTATTAACCATTCTTGTAGTTGACTTTTCCATTGAACTCGCAGATGGGAGAGTATGATTGTAGTTTTTATTTTTCTGGTATTGAAAGGAGCGAAACCCAAATGTTACACCAGAACTCTCATAATGAAACTAGATTCATCCTGATCTTTTATCAATAAAGGAACCAAACCTATCAGTGGCCTATTTAAAATTAAGGTTACATTGGCATCAAGAGTGAATGACTCAATTTGCTAATTGGTTAGCATATGAGTTTCTTTCCCCAAAATTATGCAAAATTTTAACATGTTAGAAATATATTAAAAGATTTTGAAACTAAAAAATGAGTGTGTCAACAAAGTTGAGAGCATGAGTTGAATTATGGAGTAACATAACAGCTTGCAAGTTCGCTTCCATAATAAGTTTTAGAGATAACCAAAGAAATAGCCATTTTAAGACCCAAAAGGATACCCCACAATTCTCCTTTGAGCAAAAAGCACGCTCTCAAGTTGCGTTTGGCAGTCAGGATAAAATTCAGGATATGATATAATTTATCATATCCTATATTTGGTGCTTGCTCAGGACATGATAAAGTCAGATATAATGGGGATATAAGTAGGATAAAATTATTCTATGGAAGAGGTGGGATAAAGGTGGATAGGATTTCTAATGTCCATAATAGGAAAGTTATTTTTCTGGAATAACAAACTTATTAAGTTAACAAAATTGAAATTATATTTCAATATAAATAATATTTGAATTCTAATTTAAGAAATTAAAAAAAAAAAAAGAAATTTATTTTAAATTAATCTTATTTTAATTTATATATTCAACTTTAATTATATCTTATAATAAACATTCAATCTATAAATTAAATGTTTATATTTATTATATATTTTAGGTATGTTAGTACAATTTACTATTTGATAAAATTTTATTAAAGAATGATGAAAGGGGAAAAATAAATAATAAAGAAAATAATATAAAAAAGAGGAAAAATATAATAAAAATAAATTAAGGAATAATGTTATGAGATATTTTCACCATCTTCATGTATGATTAATTTATAATTACATGCCATTTATATCAAAAAAATATACATGATATTATGTGAATATATCCGACTTTAATACCGCGATTCACCAAATAATGGATATGATATACAAAAATCCAAGGATTTCATATCCTATTCTATCCAGTCCTATCTCGATTAACAATTCGGATGACCAAACGTAGCCTCATAGTCTAAGCAAATCTAGCAAGCTAGCTACATGATTCATTATGCAAAAGCCTAGCTGAAGAGAGGCCCAAGTGGCCATTAAAGGCCTCATTAGTATTGAGCTTGACCCAACTAGTTGGAGGGGTAGTCCAACCCACAAGCTTATGTCTTTTTTCCCTTTGAGGAGACAATCTATGCTTTGTCAGTCGAGTCGATATAATATTCTTAACATAATATAGAATCAAGCATAAGGGTCTTTGGTAAGATAAAAATCCTTCTTAAATAATTGTTTATTCCTCCAATTTCAGAAATGCCAACAAGTAATAGCATATATAAGCGACCAATTATCTTGAACCCCGTTAATAAATCAAATAGATTTGTCATCTAGATCTTGGAAAAAGAACTCACTCCGAAAATTTGTAGGTAAAATCTTTTGCCAAACTGCCTTTTTGTAGTTGCAATCTTTGAATACATGGAAAATTGTCTTCGAAGATTGTGGGCACACCGCATAGCAAGAATGTGCTATCAATTTACATTGAAATCTTTCATCATTAGCGAGACACCAGTGAGAGTCCAACCACGAGAAGCTTTTGATTCTTTGTGGCCCATCCCATTTCCACACTAAACTCCACAGTCGATTAGTCGACATTTATTGTGTTGGTGTGATTAATTCGTAAGCTTCTGAAGGAACCATTGTTATTGCTGCCCCAAATTACCAAATCCTCTTCAGCACAATCAGAGGGTGGAGACATTGAGTGGATTTGCATCAAAATTGATTGGGGTAAAATACCTATTAGGATTGCAAGGTTCCGTTGGCTTTTGCAAAAGATATCATGAACATTACAATCAAGGTCTTGAGTTGTAGAAGATGGAAGAATCCAGTGGGTCAGTGGACCAACCTCGACAACCCAATTATCCATCCATAATTTAACTGAATGCCCATTAATCACTATGCATTTTATATCCTCTAAGTCATCTCGCCCAACTTTGGTGAGAGCTTTCCCAAGTAAAGGATGGGTAGTACGAGTTGCTAGAGTAAATGGTACTAGTTCACAACATTTGTCCTAGTCTTGAATAAAAGATACTCATGTTGAAGTTGGTTTCGAAATTAAATTCCATGCCAATTTCATTAAAAAAGTTTTACTACTATCTTCTTTATGAAGTCCCAACCCTCCACAGTTATTTGGTCGGCAAAGTTTACCTTGAACATCTTTCGGAACAAAGTTTCAGCATTTTCTCTCTATTGCTTCATGCGTTATAGCAAGTAACCTCGCTTCTTGCATCGAATACAATGGCATAGTCATAAGAATAGACTGAACTAGGGTGATTCTACCAGGTAGAGATATTCAGCTTTCCACCCATTTAGGTTTTGTTTGTTAACGTTCCCATTTCCCTCTTTTTATGCTCTTTTGTTCCCAGAATATAAAAAGAACATAAATTTATTTGGTAACTTATTTAATTTTTTTATTTTTTAAAATAGAAAAATGACCCGGGAATAGATTTGAAATAAAAACAAGAAGTAGAAAAAAGTTGCTTCTTTTTCCCAATAACAATTTTAGAAATAAGTCATTTTCTTTCTTTTCTTTTCTTCTTCTTCTTCCTCTTCTAACTGGTCCGTCGGTTGCCACTGGTTGCCGCTGGCCATCACTGGTGACCAGCTAGAGGAGGAGGAAGAAGAAGGGAGGAAAAATAAGAAAAGAAAAGAAATTCTCAAAAAATTAAAAGAAATTACACGTCAAAGAAAAATTTTTGTAGATCGTACCAAATGCAATCTTGTTCTTTTTCTATCTTAAGAATATAAATTTTGTATAGTTATTAAACGTGTTCTTTTACTCAGAAACTATTCTAAGGAGTAGAAAATGGAAAAAAACTATTTCTAAAAAGAAATTGTTCTTGGACTAGAAATGTTATTAAATATACAATTAACTTATTATGCACTTTATCAACAATGGGAAGAAAATTATTCAAAAATCTTAAAACTTATTGCATTTTGCTAATTCGAGTTACAAATTTTTCAATTTTGTCAATTGAGTCTTAAAGCTTTTTACTGTTATCAATTGAGTTTATTCGGCCAATTTTAACTTGAAATTGCTGATGTGGAAGTCGACAATGCCATATAGGACTGTTGGCACTGAAGTGGACAAATTTTAATAATATTTTAATTTTTTTGAATGTTTTTATTATTTTTATGATATTTTTCTTTTTTTTTTTTGCTTCTTCTTCTTCCTTTTGCTGGTGGCTTGCCATTGGCTATGCTAGGCTGAATGACCTCACCTACCATAAGCAAGGCACGGATGGGCAAGCCTTGATGAGGGAAGCCCTTGCCTAGGCAAGGCTCGACGAGGGTCGGCCTCGCCTAGGCTAGGGCGACCTCGCTACATCTAGCAAGGGAGCCCTCACCGGAACTTGCCCATCTAGGCGAAGCAAGGCCAACCGTCTCTAGGTCTCGTTGACCGTGCCTCACCCATAATAGGTGAGGCCAATTGTGATATGGCCGATGGCTGGCCATCGAAAAAAGGAAGAAGAAGAAGCGAAAAAGAAAAGAAAGAAAAAAAAAAGGAGGAAAAAAAAAAAAAAAAATCTAAAAAATAATAATTTTTTGAAAATTTAAATATTATTAAAATTTGTTTACTTCAACGCTTACAGTATTATGTGGCATTATTGTCGATCCATTTAGTGATTTTTGGTCAAAATTAGCTGGATTGACTTAATTGGCAAGAAGTGAAAAGATTTAGGATTCAATTGACAAAATTGAAAGATTTACAATTGAATTGATAAAAGTGTAACATATTTATGACTTTTTGGATAATTTTTTCAACGACAGGGTGGTAAGTTTTGTGAGTAGCTCTTTCATGAAGCAAAAGCACTCCTAAATATTTGCCACGATCAATAGTAAGAGGGTAGCTACCCATGGTGCTAATAAGTGTCATTCTTTATTGAGGGACGTTCTCAGAACAAAACGGTTTTTGTTCACCCTTATCAACCAGCAGATGAGAAAGACGTTCCATACAAAGGACAAATAAGAAAGGCGAGACTAGATCCTCTTATCTTAAGCTGCTTTTAAGCTTAAACATTTCAGTTAGTTCTTTATTCCAAAGCAGTTGCATGCCGCTGGTTGTAACACATCGCATGATAAGATCCACCAGTGATTCATGGATGCCAGTTAATTGAAGAGTCTCACGATTTCAACTTAGTCAATCATATGCCTTCTTCAACTCTATCTTAACTAGCATGTGTCCCTTCTTCCCCCTCATCGTGTCTGTCGAGTGAATGATTTCTTGAGCGATGATACTATCTTGAACGTATCGGCCTGAAACAAAACTCACTTGGTTGGGCAAGGTCAAATGAGGCATATTTGCATTCAGTCAGTTAATAATAATCTTGGTGATTATTTTCAAGGAAACGTTGCAATGACTAATACACCATAAATGCTCCAATCTTTCAAGAGCATCAACTTTAGGGATCAAGGTTATAGGTGTTTTCTCAATTTTAAGATTTACTAAGTTGCTCACTTGTGGCTATTGGTTTTTGTAAAATATTGTTTGAAAGCTATCTAATCGTGGCACTATAAGGTAGCGCATGTGAACGTTTTCGTTCTTCCGGATTTTTATTCTTTTGTTCCCCTGGAATAAAAAAAGAACAGAATTCCGTTAGTAATGCCAAGTTTTTTTTTTTTTTTTTTTTTTCTGTTCCTTGGAATAGAAAATTAGCTAAGGAATAAATTTGGAGCAAACGAGAAATAAAAAAAGTTGTTTCTTGTTCTTAAGAACAATTTCTAGAAATAAGCCAATTTTCTTTTTTATTTTTCTTTTGTTCCTCTCTCTTGCCATGGCCACCTCCAACCGCTTGGAGCCATCGGCGACTGCTGGCCGACTGCCACCGCCGTCGGTCGTCGCCGCCGGCCGCCACCGCTCGTCACCGCCGCTCGCCGTTGCCCATCGCCGCTCGTTGCCGTCGCTGCATGATCATTGGCGGCTGGCGGTCATGCCAGCAGCGGTGGGCGGCGACGGGTGGCGATAGGTGGCGGCGGTCGGTTGTTGGCGATTCGTGAACAAGTATAAAAAACAAATAAATACAAAAAAGAAACTTTTAGTATCAAACGCATTTCTATTCCTTTTCTATTTCAAGAGTAGAAATTTTGTATAATTAACAAACACCTTATTTTACTCGAAATTGTTCCCCATAATAGAAATAGAAAAGAACTATTTCTGAAAAAAAAAAAAAACTCTTCCCCGACCAAGAAACGTTGTCTTGCGCAGCCTAAATGGTCCCATTCCAAACAATGCAATATGAATTTCATCCCCATTAAGATGTCTTGAAAACCTCTTATTGCATCTAAATTTGGCTATTTTATTAAGGGTTTTATCATATGGAAAATTAGGGATTAATCTTTAACCCCTAAATAAAAATTAATTTTCACTAAATTGCATCTCATATGTATTAGGAGCATTAGCATCACTAGATTAATTAAAAAGAAAATTTGAATCTTTTTAAATTACATCAAAAAATTATCATTAAAAAAATTTATTAATTAAAAGAAAAGTAAATAAATAGTTTTCATCGTGTATGTTTTCATTAAAATGCATTGCACTTAGACATTAGGAGCATTTCTAATACTATCACTAATGATTAAAATTTAAAAAAAAATCGAAAATTAAAAAAAAAACCACAAAAAACCCAAAATTTTGCCAAGAGTGACAAATTTACCTCAATTTTTTTTTTTTTGCAATATGAAAAACCACAAATTTTGCAAACTGTGACATATTTACTCCATTAAGAGCATTTTTGTCTTATTCTTTCTATTTTTCTTTTTTTTTTTTTTCTTCTTCTCTCTTCCCTTTGTCGGCCATGACGGAGGGAAGCCGGCGTTTAGCGAGGGCTGCCCTTGCCGGCGTCGGGCGAGGGGTGCCCTTGCTAGATCTGGTGAGGGAGGCCCTCGCCTTACGCCGATGAGGGCTGCCCTTGCTCAACGCGGGTGTGGGCCTAGCGAGAGCACCCTCGCTCGATGCCGACGAGGGCGACTCTCGCCGACGCCGGGCGAGGGCAGCCCTCGCTCGGACCTGTGAGGGCGACCCTTGCTTGATGCCGGCTTCCCTCAGCTAGCTTTGCCATGGCCGACGGAGGGAAGAAAGAAGAAAAAAAAAAAAAAAGTTTTAAAATTAAAAGATCAAATTGTCCCTATGATTTAGGGTAAATGTGTCACAAATAAAAGTTTAGGATTTTTTATGTTACAAAAAAAAAGTTCGGGATAAATATGTCTTAGCAAATTTCGGGATTTTTCATGTTACAAAAAAAGTTTGGGGTAAATTTATCATTTGAGCAAAATTTGGGTTTTTGGTATTTTTTTTCCCAAAAAAAAAAAAAAAAGAAAGAAAGCCGAGCTTGGCCCGATCCTTTTCTTTTCTCCTCTTGTCTGTATATCTTTTTGCTTGGGCCAAGCCCAGCTTCATTTGCTTTTCACCAAGCTCCTCGCGCCGATCACGCCTAAGCAAAAGAGGAGAGCACAAGTCACATAGAGAGAGAGAGAGGATGGTGAGCGGCGAAGGGTAGCGCGATCCGCGGGTTGGGGCCAGTCCGGCCAGCGAGATGGTGACTTGCCAGTGGCCCTCAAAAGGGGAGGGCTCGAGAGAGCGGAGGGAGAGCGCGGAGGGAGAGCCAAAGGGAGAGAGGGAGACCGAGAGAGCGTTTCGCCGTTGCTTGAGATTCACCCGTTGCTCGCCGTCCGAACCAGGTAGGTCCTCCGAACCATAGGTGACCCGTTTTGAGAGGTGTCGGGCCGGAACTCACGACCGATCAGTTCGCGCAAGCTCCGGTCCTACCGATGGTTGTTTCTGTGTGTTATGGTATATTTGGCTAGAAACGTAGGCTTGCGTTTGAGTCTTGATCGAAACAAAAATCTCTTGTTTTTCTTTGTGTCCAGCGCTTGCTGCTCTTTTGTTAGTACTGAGTATAATCAGTTGTTTCAGTGCCAAAGTCGAACCTCGCTTGCTGACTTTGGTCTAAGCGGACGCCCTCCAAGTGCTCGATGAAATGCCTGAACCAGACTCACAAAGTTTTCTTCGATTCTAGATCTGTACCGAGAGCATTCTGGTTAGTACATATGGTCTTGTGCTTTTCTCCGGCGTGTCGCTTTCATGTGCGATTCTTGCTTCGTGGTTTTGTCATTCATGGCTTGAGTGTTGTTTGTCGGGGGAGGCTTCGGTTGAGAGGGAACGTGGCTCGGGGAAGTGTCGGGTTTCGGGTTGTTATGGTTATTATGAGAGGTTGGGTGTTAATGGGCCGCGGGCCGTGGTGGCGGTGCTGGTTCCAGCAGGGGAGCTGTAGTGGTGCGTTCGGTGAGGAGGGGAGTCGTCGAGGAAGAAGACAGATTTAGAGAAGGAGGGGAAAACGGACAAAGAGAAAAAAAATAAAGAAGAAAAACAACGTAGAAAAAGCGAAAAGGAGACGAAGACAGAAGTGGGCATCGGGAAGAGAGAATCGGAGAGAAGAGGTGCAGGGAATAGGACAAAATAGGGAAAAGACAGAGAGAAAAAGAAAAGAAAATAGAAAATTTTAAAATATATATATAGAAAAATTTCGTTTTTGTAAGCCAACTAGGTTGGATCCGAGTTTGGGTTAGGTCAACGAGTTAGATTAAGTTTATCGGTTTGAACCCCTTCCGAATATAATAATGTGGAAATGCTACACGAACTGATATATAAAAAGAAAGAGAATCACCTTGATAATAAACCAAATTGAGCTGTACCAGCACGTCCTCTGTCACCCCCTATTGCGCTTACGGCTCTATACCCCAACCCAATTTGCTCTGACACATAGGGTCTGTTTGATTCGGCGTTAAGATTCTGCCGGGCTTTCAACCCCGAAAGCTGGGAAAAATTTCAACCGTTTGATTCAAAGATTTGGAGCCATACTTGGGAAATGCTAAAGATTTGGAATGCTCTGGAATCTTTGAAAGCTCAGTTTCTATTCCTCAGTAGGCGGACCGTGGCGAATCATAGCCTAGTTCCTTGGTACTTGAGAGATGAGACTTGCCAATGATGAGATTGTCACTGCTTGAGAATATGCTCTGGCACTTTCATTTCGGAAGGGGTATTAAATATTAAAAATATGTTAAAAAACTTTAGAATTAATTTTTTTAAATGAAAAATAAAAATTCAAAAACTTTCAGAGAACATTAAAAAATTCAAAAACTTTCAGAAAATATAAAAATTTCGAATTTTTTTAAAATAGAAAATTCAAAAAAGTTTAAAATAGAAAATTCAAAATTTCATTTGAAAATTTTTATAAACAAAATTTTTGAGCTATTTTATAAAAAAAATGGAAGCTTTTTGACTCTAAAGTTATGCTAAAAAATTGAGTAAGCCCTTAGGGCTTTAACTTAGGGTTTTAATTGTTCTCGAAGACAATTACCCTTGTTTGTATGTTTTTGCTGTTTGTGACTCCCTTTAGTCTAGTTAGGATTATCATTTATCTATTTCTTTGGCGTTAGGTATTCTTTCTCTTGTAATCTATATGATGCTTTCTTTAGTTGCTGATTGTTACGTAATTATTGTGCACTCGTATGATCACTTCACATGTTAATGGATAAATATAAAATCAAATTAAACTACATGACAAAAACATCATTTCTTTTAAATGAACAAGATTAAGTATCGAAAATGACACTAATTGGTTAATTAGTGTAATTAGGTCCTGATTCTAGATTTTCTGGTTGCGCAGTAAGTGGAAATAAGTGGAGTACACTTTCATACTTCATTTGGTTTCTAGATGACCCCAAAAGATTAGCGGCGACTTCATATTACAAAGTTCTTAGGAACATTCCCATGGCACATGATATATGAGTTTGGGAGAGTTGGTGCCTAATCATGGGTCTTAAGCCTGTCATTTAGGCAATATTTCTAAACCTATTTCCTCCCTTAAGGAATAGGTCACGACACCTCTAAATCTTATCTCGTGATAGGTAGTTGAATTTCCAAACACAATTTATGGATGGCCTGCAAAATTCTAGGTGGCTCGTATATAATCCATTTATATGAATATGGGTTAATAAATGGGTTTTGGACCCATTTTAACGGGTATACTTATGAGCCTGCTATTAACCCTTTTTTGTAAAACTATTGAGGAAATATTTAAGCTCGACCGATACTGTCTAGAAGAGTTTAACCAATTGTTTGATGAATAGCAGAAGTAGAGCTTGTAGTGAAGGCATTGATTAAAGCACATGCAATCCCACAGGTGGTGGCCTCGGTGGACCCATTCTTCAAGGCAACAAGTTAGAGAAAGAAAAAATTGCCAAGAATCAAATCCTATGTCGAGTATGAATTGCTAAAATTCTTTCGTATAAAAATGGTTCAATTTGAATTGTACCATTTTCGACTCGATCTTGCTCACTTATTTCAAACATACATAAAAGTATCGAGACTCCCGTAAACAAGACTCGTATCTTAACGGGTATTTCATGACTATTTTTGTCGTAATACCATAATCAAAATTTCTGCTCCGACTTTCTCCATGGAGTATTTTAGCTATCTTTGATAGTCTTCTCTCAAACCTTATCTTTGGTACTCAATGAGTGTAAAAGAAGTGACAAGGCACTTGTTGAACAATTAGATCGAAAAAAAGTGTATGATTTCTAGTGTACTAATTTTTCTAGCATTATGTGTAATGAATTATCTAAAAGTTAAGAAAGTTCGTATTTCAATATAAGACTATCTAAATACGAAATACTTCAGAAATATCATATTAATGTAACGATGTTGCTCTATCTAAGAAACTAAAGGGAATAATCAAAAGAGATGAATAGATCAAATTGCAGAGTACTTTTATTTGAATTTAATGCAACGTGTCTTGATGTACAACTAAATCATTTTACTAGAAAAGAATGAACATTTTTTTTCATAAATTTGGTTAGCTTGCAGCTTTTCATCAATAGTCCCTAATAAGTCTGTTGGACTTGGCTCAGGAACATTCACAAATTGATCAAGTATATGGGGAAAATTATAAAAAAAGTCATAAATTTATTTTACTATGGTTCTAAAGATTTCATTTGCACTAATTTAGTCATAAACATTTTGATGGTTTATTAATTTAGTGCATTCAATCAATTTTGATTGTAATTTGTTAATGCAAATGCTAGTTGTTTTAGCTCGCACGACTATTTCTAATGTGGACGTTTCTGCAAAATTTTCGATTTTTAATTTTTTTTTTCTTTTCTTTATCTTGTTATGCACATAGTTTTGTAAGAAGTACTAGCAGTCTCTGAGAGCTTTTGTGTCGTGTCATGTCGGACACGTAATTTCGACACGTGTCCAATACTCGGTCAATACGTATCGAAAAATTCGACACCTGATCAACTTTCTCGACACTTTCCAACACTTGAGTTGGAATTCCGATATGCGAGTTCTTGATTTTGACACGCGAGATTAATTTTAAATTTTTTTAATAAATAAGGGGTTAAAGTGTATATATATGAAAAATAATAAAAATAATAAATAGAGAAAAAAAAGAAAATTTAGTCTTTTATTCTCTTTTGATTCTCACTTTTCATAATACAAAATTTACACCTCAAGTTTTATTTATTTATTTTCTTCCGATACGTCTAACACGTGAATTCATGATGTGAATTGCTTGTTTTCCTTATCCAAATTTTATGAATTATTGGAATAAATAATGATATTAATAAATGATAGATTAATATTTTTAGTATAAATTCATTCTAGACTTTTTTTATTAATTATTTATTTATAAATTTGAATTAAATTAATTTTATTGAAATAATTATAGAAATAATAGTTTATTATGTATATATAATATTTTTTTATATACAACACATTTCTTTTTTTTTTTTTTTTTTTGGTGGTCCCTACGTTTACTATGTCACTCTATTTTTTAAAAGTAACGTGAGGCGGGATTCAACCTCACCTCCCCTTCCGTATATCGTGTGCATTTTATAACGTATCGCTACTTAGGTTCGATAAGGCTCAAGCCCTTGGTCAGACCAGGCGAGCCTCTTGTGCTCCGACGACTGGTCATTCCACGCCGCGGTGATCGAGATTACTCAGATCCTCGAGAGACGGCTCCCCGCACTCTAGAAGGACTCGGGCGACGACACGTGGCATGCTGACGTGGCGGTGGACTCGTAGAAGGGCGGGGCGAAGCCGAGGGCGGGGTGTGGAGCGGCCGAGGTAGAGAGAGAGAGAGCCTTAAAAGCTCCACATTTACGTCCTCACCTGTCGCTCTGCCACCACTTCATTTCTGGGTTGGTCCACCACCCTTCACATCTCCATAAAGCAGTGCTGCCAAGAAAGGGAAGAAGAAGAAGACCCTAGGGGACACACACACACACACACTCTCTCTCCTCTCTCTCTCTCGTTTGCTTTTCATTGTTTGGTAGATCCTAGAGGCGAAGCGATGGCGAAATCGCCGGATCAAGAGCATCCTTGCAAGGCCTTCGGCTGGGCTGCCCGAGACAAGTCCGGCCTTCTCTCGCCCTTATGTTTCTCTCGCAGGTATCGTATCAGGCGACGAGCCCGGGTTCACGTTTTTTCTGTACGAGTGACTCCGCGGATGGTGGGTTCCCTGTGGTTTTCGCGGCGTTTCGTCCGCGCGAGTTCCTGCATGTGATGTATACACAGAGAGAGAGAGAGAGAGAGAGAGAGAGACTATGGACGTGCCCGATCCATGGTTGTTTAGTTTAATCGGCTACACGTGACGATGTTTTACTTGCGGGTTAGGTGATAAAGTATTCGGGTGTGGGTCCGGGTTCTACTTTTGGCCGTGTGTTGTTGATTAACACAGTTGGTCTCCGAGTCCAGGGGGTTCCACAACCAAACAGGTCTTTATCAGATCTCTGCTGTGTGCAACGGAGTAGATTAGATCGTTTCTTCCTGAATTAAACTGAGAAGGACGCATCGCTTTCTTACGCCTTGGACTTATATGGCCCAATTATTGGTCATGGACATGTGGTGAAAGTTCTGTTTCAGTAATTGACCCTGAGGTTACCCTCTATTTCAAGTTTTAGACTTGCCTCCTGTGGATCGCCTGAGGATGGCGAAATGACGCATGGGTTGAGGTGATGGGTTTTTCCAGATAAAAAAAGAGTTTATAGGGATGAAAAAAGGGGAAGACGAAGGTTGAAAGGCATACAATTGATCTCAGGGAAACAAGAACGAAACTTGGGTTGATTTCCTTTTTGAAAGGACTTTCCTTTGAGCTGATGTTCTCCTTAGTGAGATGACGGCTAGAGCTTTTACAGGGTTGGTTTTCCATCGATATTGAAACCTCTTTGACTTCTCCCTCATCCCTGAATTGGTGTTTTTTCTTTGCTATCTTATTTTGAAATTCAGTTAGTGCTGCTGAGGCTTCTATCTTATTTTGGAATTCAGTTGGTGCTGCTGAGGCTTATGGAAATGTAGTTCTTCTGATGAGCTAATTTAGTGCAGAACAGTTTCAACTCAACTTGTGAACCAAACACTTTTCTGAACATACAAATAAGAGTCTGCTTCTCAAAGTAAGTGATGCAATTCATCTGAAGAGCGTGTCTGACACTATATGTACCATTTTGCAGGGAAAATGGTGATGAAGATGTCACCATTAAAATCCTCTTCTGTGGGGTTTGTCATTCTGACCTTCACGTGGCCAAGAATGAATGGGGGTTCACAAATTACCCTGTTGTCCCTGGGTAGGTTCTGTTAATGTTCGAGATCTAAAATTATTTTCTTCTGGCTTTTCAATTTTACAGCCTAATAAAATCATTTAGATGGGGGCCAAGGACTGTAAATTGTGTAGCACTCTTAAACAAATGAAGTTTATTTGAAGTCATGTTCACAGTCTGATGCCAGTGTGAATTTCCGCATGGTCAATGGATTAAATTCAGACTTCAGACTTCTAAATGTACCTTTCAACTTTACTCTTTTACAATTTCTAAACATTGTTTCTATCAAGGTATGCTTTAGTGGGTCCATGCATATAAATGTAAAAAGCACCAGCTTGTGACGAGCAAATCCAAAGGTATTGTTTAAGATGTTACCTTAACGAATTAATGTGGATGTTGGAAATCATATCTCCAAATGCATAATGCGCATGCGCATAATTTTCCTGTAAATCCTGCAATTTTTGTCCATGATAAAGTTCTTTGTCTAGTTCTTGTGTGGCCTCCTCTTATCATTGCATGGGAGGAGATGTCAAGTATCTGCTCCTTTTGCATCATAACTGATACAAAAAGGAAAAAAAACCTTGTTTCTGATCATGTAGTTTGGTTATACACTGGAAATTTTGAAAGAGAACATGTATTCCCTAACTAAATTCATTTGAATGCATGCTATTTATGTTTTCAGGCCCAAGGTGTTTCTGCATTTATTTTTGTTTGTAATTTTGTGATGTGAAATGAAATTGAGAGAGTGACTAGTTTTCACTAGTATGATATTGATGGTTGGATTAAAATGTTGATCTCAACAGTGTTAATTGAAGTATTGCAAGTTTGCGAGGAGCTTGTGCACTTAGTGTTCTGCTTATGTGTCTACAGGCATGAAATGGTTGGAACTGTGATGAAAGTGGGGAGCGATGTGAAGAAATTTAAAGTGGGTGAGCGAGTAGGTGTTGGGGTCATAGTGGGCTCCTGCAAGAAATGTGAGAGCTGCCAGCAGGATCTGGAAAACTACTGCCCCCAGACAATATTTACCTATAATTCCCATTACACAGATGGAACGAAAACTTATGGTGGTTACTCTGATATGATAGTTGTTGACGAGCGTTATGTGCTTCGTTTCCCCGACAACTTACCATCGGAGGGTGGTGCACCACTATTATGTGCTGGAATCACGGTGTATAGCCCAATGAAATACTATGGCATGACAGAGCCTGGGAAGCATTTGGGTGTGGCTGGACTTGGTGGGCTTGGTCATGTGGCCGTGAAAATGGGCAAGGCATTTGGACTAAAAGTTACTGTCATTAGTTCCTCTCCCAAAAAGGAAACTGAGGCGATTGAAAGACTAGGTGCCGATTCCTTCCTTGTAACCAGTGACCCTGCAAAAATGAAGGTACATGAAGTTTGGAAATAGTAACTGGTTCTTTTGTATTCATAGGAGTACTAGCACGTCAATCATTGCTTTATCCAGCCCTGCGATGCTCTTCAAGCCTACAAAATTTGAATTTTTTTTTATGTGCACATAGATATGCTTGAACTCACCAATGTTCCATCAAAAGCTGGAGATGACATAATGTAGACATACCCGAATAGAAGGGGATTACAGAGTCAGTTACAGAGAGAGTACCTTAAATTCTCCTAATGGAATTACTTGCTTCTTACAGGCAGCTCTGGGAACCATGGACTACATCATTGACACAGTTTCTGCTGTGCATCCTCTTCTTCCATTGCTTAGTCTGCTCAAGCTGAATGGCAAACTTGTTACTGTGGGATTGCCTGATAAGCCCCTAGAGCTGCCCATCTTTCCCTTGGTTCTGGGTAAGTGATAAACTAGTGCCACATTGAGGGGCAGTTAAATTGTTTAAATGGAATGACAAATTCAAGTTAATACTGGAACTCAATATAACTCAATTCTCCATTGCTTGATACACAACTTGAGCTCAATTGGTCAACTATGATTTCTCAAACTGAAGCTCAACTTGATTAAGTTTTGTATAAGCTCGAGCTCAAGCTCGATTCCACTTGTTTAACAGCTGAATTTTAGTCTATGATTGAGTTAAGCACAAACTTGATCTCTCATTCTGAGAATATGGTGAAAACAAATAATAATGTTTTATGCTTCTTTATAGTATTTACAGACATATAGCTACCGTTAAATACAGAGAAGTACAACCACTCGATTAATCCGAGTTATATGTCTCTAAACTCAAGCTTGACTGGATTAAGTACTCAAGATAGTCGAACTCGAGAATGATCTTGCTGAGTCTGAATGTTCTATGTTTGAAGCTTGAGTAGCTTATGAGAAGCTCGACTCGCTTATACGAACAAAAGATTCTTCCTTAACAAACTTTTATTTTCTTTTCTCTTGAGCTTCCTCTCAGTTGATTAATTTTGAATTTTGGCATCGTATGAGCTGAAAAGGTGCCATAGACTTATGTTTAGTCAGTATAGAGTCGTATTTTGCACCACTGGAAATGGTAGAAGTTCCAGCTTATGGTCAATACTCGAGTTGTAAGGTGCTGAACCAAACTACAAAGATTTTGATTTCGTCGATTCTTTCAGGCCGCAAGCTTGTGGGGGGCAGTGATATAGGAGGCATGAAAGAGACTCAGGAGATGCTAGACTTCTGTGCGAAACATGGTATCACTGCGGATGTTGAGGTAATCCAGATGGACTACATCAATACAGCTATGGAAAGGCTTGCGAAGTCGGATGTGAGGTACAGGTTTGTGATCGATGTGGCCAGCTCCTTGTCGCAGTAGATATATGGTGATGCGTCCTGAATATTTCATCTGCCATTATCGAGGACTTTTTATTAGAATAAAGGGGAACTTGCCGGTGCGAAGAATTTGCGCTCTTCCTTCTCCGCAGTTTGGCTTAGCTTGATTAAATGTACTAGTTCTGCTTTCTTGTGTGATTACTTTCGCTTGTTCAATCATCTTTGATATTCTGCTGGATTTGGGGAGGCTGTATCAGTTGGTCAGGGACTTCTCCCAGGTCGGCCATCTTCCCCTAGATTCAGCAGAAGAACATATATTCGGTTTGGCATTTACATCAGCCAGAAAGTCTTGAATTTCCTGCTTAAACAAAGGATATTGTTGCCAAATTAAAATTTTAGAGGCAACATGTCACTAATTATGTTTTCAAAGGCTTGTGTGCTAGATCTTAGATAAAAAACCTGATTTCAAACTTTAAATTTAAAAAAGGATAAAAGCCAAATTCAAAAGTGAAAGACCCATTAAACACTCTTCTCCGTTTGAGTTGAATCCACTTGATCATCGAAATGAAGTTGCTAGCCAGCATGACACTGAACTTTTAGCTTTAGGCTCCTTTATTTTGCAAAAAATATTTTTGAAAAATGATTGTTTATATGCTTACAAAAATGAATAAATAAAAAATAGTTCCGTTTATAAATTGTTGTCAATAATGAAAATATTTTTTATTAACTAATTATTTCAAATGATATTGTGAAATAAACACACCCTTAATTACGTTTTCAAGCCATACAAGTCTATGTTTGAAAGGAATTCTTATTACTTGAACTTGAATTGAACTGAGCCGTACTCAAATCAATTGCAAGTGTGAAGTAGGTTGCGTTACGAGCTATTGAATACAAGATTCAGCCGATTTCTTGTGTAGCTAAAGTCTCTTAACTTTTTACTTAATGTATGTTGGCAAATCGATTTGTTGCCATGATGGGAACTGCCTGTTACGCTCCATTTGGGAAAATGGAGTGAGGAAAATCAAGAGAGAAACTGTAGCAAATTTCAAATTTCCTCATTCTTTTCTTCTCACCAAATTATCAAAATCTTTTCCATCTCTCGTCCAAGCCTCCATCCTCAATTTCCTTGGTTTTTAAGCATCGTATTCGGGCAAATAGAGTAAATCACTTAAGGAGAGCATGGGTGGGGGAAAATGCGGCCCCTCCACCATTGGGCCATGATATTCGGCCCTAGAGTATGGTTGACAATCGCTGACATAAACGTTGGCTAATCTACTTGATATGGTGGTCGCTCGCCTAGGAGATCGGCGGAGGAAGATAGGAAAAGAATAAAGAAAAAAAAGAAAAGGATAAAATAAGAAAAATTGAAAAAAATATAAGAATTTAGAAAAATTAAACAAAGAAAAATTGACAAATATCAAAATATAAGAATTTAGCCAAATTGGAAGGACTATATAAATAAATCGTCAAAAGATTTGAAATTAAATTGATCAAATTAAAAATTTTAAAACTAAATTAGTATCCATATGATATGTTTTATGTTTATGACTTTTTGATAATCTTTCCATTTGTATTAGAAAGGCCATTTGCTCCCTCATTTTGATTAGAACAACATTTTTATTTACGGTGACAAAAACACCCTTTAGTCACTTATACTCAATAAGTATTATTTAAACTCACTTAAAAATTTCAATTATTACCCATTTAAAATTGGGATTGAAATTATAGAATATCATTTTCTTTGATTTATCCATTGGCCATTATAGGCCCTGGACAAAAATTGTGTTTCTACAAAACAACTCGTTTTATTGTTTAAATAAAAGAGTCTGCATTCATCCGAGTATTTCCATCATTCTACAAACCATTCTTGAAGTTGACTTTGCTTTTGAACTCACAAATGGGAAGAGTGTCATTGCAATTTTACTATCAACTTCTCAGTTCCAATCATACTATCCACCACAAACTTTCTGCACAAACTTTCTTCATGGGGTATTTTAGCTATCATTGACGATCTTCTCTCAAACCTCATCTTTGGGACTAAATAAGAGTAAAATATTTTACTGACAAGGCACTTGTTAAACAATTAGATCGAAAAAGTATACAATTTCTAGTGCAGTATCTTTTCTTGCATTATTTGCAATCAATTATTTAAAAAATTACAAATTTCTTGTTCAGAAAGTCTGAAGTTTAATATAAGACTATTGGAATTACGAAATGCTTAAACAATATTGTGATTTGATCTACGCAGCCATGTACCCTTCTAAACTAGCGAACTTTAGGTTTTCATAAGATTATCACAAGAATCACGAACCCTTATTATGAAAGGATTACGTTCATAACCATACTTTCTCAAAAAGGGACAATCAATGTAACTTTAAAAAGAAGTCTGAGCCAAGGTCACTAGCCGTTGCACTTCACATAATCCAAACCTGATTGTTAAATGTTTGATGCTATGTATTATCTTGATAATTTTCGCCAATTATACTGTTGTCTTTGATCATCACGACATAATAATATCTTTGATGTAGAGAACCAGAACTTCTTGTATAGACAAATAAGTCTCCGAGTCTGATGATTAAGGTCTGAACAAATTTCCTCCAAGATTAACACTTGGAAAAACTAATCATCAAAATCTTAAAACACAAAGGAAAATTTTGTCAATCTTCAAGAAGTTTTCTCAACACTGCACTGCACCGGCAGCGTCCCCTAGCAAATTTTTCGGCGTGCCGAAAAGCTCTGGCTCTCCCCTACGAACTTCCAGCACAATCCTCCCCTCAGTTGCTTCAAAATGTGCATTCTATGGCATCGGTATGTGTAAGGATATAAACTCATCCATCCACGCAACAAAATATATGGAGTGACACACGTCTTGCGGGCAATTAATACTCAAAATTTTCATTTCAAATATACTTAAAAGTATCGAGACTTTTGTTAACAGGACCTGCATTTTAACAGGTATATCATGAATACTTTGTAAGCAATTCTATAAGTAAAATATCTCCATCATCTTTCCCCATGTAATATTCTGGCTATCTTTCCCGTCTTCTCTCAAACCTAATATTTGGGACTAAATAAGTGTAAAAGATTTTATTGACAGGGCACTTGTCAAACAATTAGATTGAAAACTAGTGTACTAATTAAAATATCTCAATCATCTTTCTCCATGGAGTATTCTAGCTATCTTTCCCGTCTTCCCTCAAATCTCATATTTGGGACTAAATAAGTGTAAAAGATTTTATTGACAAGGCACTTGTTAAACAATTAGATTGAAAAATTTGACATTTTCGAGTGTACTAATTTTGCCAATTATGTGTAATTATTTGAAAATTACCATTATAAAGTTTGTATTTCAATATAAGACTATTTTATAACAAAAACTTCACAAATGTTATATTGACCTGAAGATTTTGTCTTGTCTAAGAAACTAAAAGAAAGAGATGAATAGATATCTAAATAACGAAGTACTTTTACTCAAATATAATGCAATGTTTTGGTATACAACTAAATAATTTTACAAGTAAAGAATGAGCATTCTCTCATAAATTTGCTCAACTTGCAGCTTATAATAATTATATTGATAATTCCCTATAAGTCTATTGGAACTAGCTCTGTATAAATAGTTCGAAAAAAATATTAAAAGATTCTTACAAAAATTATCCATGTTAATGCTGTTCGTGCCACCTGAGACAACTAACATTTATGTTAGTGCTTTCTGGTTAAAATTGAATGGATAGACTCAATTGATAAAATGTGAAAACAATTATGATTGAATTGGTATAATTAAAATGTTTATGATTGAATTGGTAAAAGTATAATAGATTTTGCACTTTTTGAATAATTTTCCGAGTTCAAATGGCACAAAAAGAAAACCATTTAAGAGATGAATATGGACAGTGAAAACAACTGAGAGGGACGATAGTGCACTTATATGTCACTGCTTTGAAAAGGGAAAAATAATCGTTTCACTCGTTTTCTATTTTTTCTTTGGGTCTATATCATTTCACATAGTAAATAGTGTGAGCATAGTTCAAGAGTAGAACTTGTGGAACCTAGGACAAAGAAAACCTAGCACCACATACCCTTGATCTCCGATGTGTGGAAGTCCCTAACCTCATTTGGACCTTTTTGGGTCTATCACCCATGGATCTAGGCTTAAAACCAAAGAAGACAGAGTCTATTTCCTACAAGTATCCCTTCCCGATAGGCAAACCTCTCATCCAAGTCCTTTAGGGACAACTTTTTAACATAAAATTATTCAAACTTTTAGTTCAAAGCCTAGAGACATTTAGAGATGCCAGGATAGTAACATTTCTAAATATCCGAGTTGCATTTGTCAGAGGATCCTACCAAGTTTAGAAAGATATTGAGAATTATTTCATAAACACTTACTTTACTTGAAGGGACTCTACTCAGCATATTACATCCTCTTTGCCTTTTATAGGCATTCATATGTCACAAGCAAATAAAAACTAGACTCATGGGTTCTAAAACAGATAAGGGCTCTGGAAAATCCGATAAGGAATTATTCTTGGCAATATGAACAGTGACAATGAATAGTGACTTTCCTAGCCTATTGCTATAGTGACTTGCTATAGTGATTTACTACAGTCAACGATCTCTTTTGTCATGGGCATTGTAGTTATAGTCTAAGTCATCAGAATTATATATTTCTGCTAGAAGATGTTCTTCGTATTTCTGTTCAAGTTCTGCAAGTCAAATATCAGAGGGGTTTCGAGTATTCCACATGTTTGCATCATTTGATGAAGATGCTTCTTCATGAGTCTTGGAGGATCTTGGAGTGTCGGCAGGTAAGTTTGGTTGAGGCCAATGATGGTTGGGCATAATAAGATGTGTCCATCTCTAGGGATAATGACAGAGGTCCTTGATCATAGGAGTCTTGAGAGAGGGCTCTCCATTGGGTATAGGGGTGTTGTGATGATTGTGCAGGATCATCCGTGTTTGTTATTTCTTGCTCATGTGATGGGGTTGTCTTTGCAAGTCTGAATTCTTCGAGTGCTTTTTTGACTTTTGGTACAAGGCTATAATGATCCCTATACAGTAGGTACATCGTAGTTCCATATGTCTTTAGGGATGATCTTGTTCTCTTGGCACAAAACTTTTTGGAGCTCTCGGTTACTCAAAATTTTATTTTGTTAATGTTTTATTTTCTTTGTGTTTATATATGAGTTGTGGTTAGTGGATTGTAGCAACAAGTGATGGCAATTAAAGGTGATTATTCATTATAATCGTTCAATTAATAATATAGATGGAACTAGGAATCAACCCTAGAACCTATGACAAGATGGGTTCTAGGTTTCTAGATGCCAGGTTTTGGGGTATGCAGTGTAAGTAAAAAATGAAGGACCTGTTCCAACGCCAGGTTCTAGATTTGAGATGAAATTTAGAACTGCTTACCCCTAGTACACAGCTCAAGAGTTAGGCCCATAGGAAAAATGTGGGGCTGCAAACTCATTTGTCCTCATCACGTATGTAGAATCGTTTAAAACCAAAACCTGGGCAAAGAAAACTCAGGACCACATACCGTCGCTCTCCGACGTGTGGAAGTCCCTAACCTTATTTGCACCTTTTTGGGTCTATCACCCCCAACACTTAACCGATAGTAGTATCCCTTCATCTCGCGGAGCCCTCTCGTGATGCACTGATCACACCCCAATCTTGATTAAGGGAAAGAAGGTTTGCCCGGATGATGATGGGTGAAAACAACCAAGGGCATGGAGGGTTTCCCTCATTATGCATTTCCACATCTTATTTGTTTTCTAATTCAAAGCGTACTAAAACAAGGAATGACAAAGAATGGTCAAAGTGAAACAACCCAATTGTTTTAGATGATGGTGCGATACCGAATCTGGAAAGTTTCGCATACAATGCAATGAACTCAGACCCGGTCGTTCTGCTGAGATAACTACTTTCTGATGCCTTACTGCAAATAAAGCACTTGCGCAATGATCATTCTAGAGTGATGGAACTCTCAGCTCATTAAGGGTATGTTCGTTTCGCGGAAAATGGACCAAATTCGGAAAATATTTTTGAAAGTCATTTTAGGGAAAATGACAATATTTTTAGGTGTTGCTAAAACCTGAAAATGTTTCGGAAAATATTTTCGGTGTTGGGTAAAATCTGAAAATGTTTCGGAAAATGTTTTTCGGTGTACTTGGACTCGTCACTCCCCAGATACACAACAGCCTTCGCCACATCTTCTTCCTGTAGACTCACCCCCATCCAAGTTAGAATACACTTGGACTCCTGCACTCTCGTCGATTTTGAAGAACTCCTTCGTCAATGGCGCTAAAATGAAATGAGGCGAGACACAGTTCACGCGAATTCCATATCGCCCGAGCTTCGTGGCCACGTTCCTCGTGAGCCCCATGACGGCGTGCTTGGAGTTGGTGTATGCGTGGGATGCAACCCCGCCCACGCTCGAGCTGACGCTGCCGACATTGATGATGCTTCCGCTCCGCGAGGGCATCATGGCTCGAGCAGCGTGCTTGGTCCCTAAGAAGACGCCCGTCAAGTTCACGCTTATCCCCAACTCTTTCTCACTAAAATTGTTAAATTGCGTGAGCAGTGGACGAATTCTTAGAAGACTTTCCGATATGTTCAAAATGAGGTGTGCCCAGTAATCCAGAGCAAACCAAGAAAGAGAAATCTGAGTAAAAGCTCCACTGAACTCCTCTAATCAAACAAGAGGAAATAAAAAAGAGAGGGGAAAACCTCACATTATGTCCAATGATATGACAAAATACCATAACTTGCTCCATAATAGAAACATTTACAGTAGAACACAATAAGTTACTTGCACCAAGTACCTTACAAAAACATCTTATACCAGATCCTGAGAGGAAGGCGATAGCTACAAACTACCCATTATCCCACAAAAACAAACAAACGCACCTGAAAATGTTCTTACATCTTGAGAATAAATCTTGAGCCAGCTTAGAGGAGTCCTCTTGTAGGGCAGAGTAGAAGCTGAAATATCCTTACTACCAAGCATCAAGAAAACCCACAGAGGAGGGACAACCAGAAACAAAAACAGAGTTAGCAAAACTTGCTAATGGAATGCAAACACAAGAGCACGTACTGAAAATAAAGGCAAAAAGTAAGCATTCAAAAATCCTACAAACCAAATGGGACTGAAAACAAAAAGTCGAAAAGTAAGTTGAGAAAGTGACTCGGTGGATGTCTTTTCTTTTGTCAACAGGGAATGTGATCAATATCACTAGATTTCAGTCTCTTCAGACAATAAAAATAGCAACCAGGCCACTCATATGGCTAATAGTCGAAAAGTTGATATTCCAAATGCTATAATCACCTTTTGTTGGTTAAAAAAGAGCTATGCTCAAACTTTCGGTGGGCAGCCATAGTGAAAAGAATGATCAAACAATACTAAACAAAGGTGTAGAAGAAGTGTTTTTGAGTATAGAATCATGGAGCTGTAATCTCATTAAATAGCATGTGATTCTTATAACTGGCACATGCTCCGTAACTCTTATCACTCCCTAGACACACACAGAACACCGCTGGACCACCAGCACAGCACCTATTTTTAAAGGCGAAATTTTTCGGGCCGATTGCCAAATTGCCTGAAACAAGGGTATGTAATGATAATTGCAGCACATAGAGAAGCTATTTTTTCTCAGAGAGCATCGAATCGATTTCCAGGGGAAAGGTGATTGCCCCAGAAGTAAACCTCCGGGACGTGCGTCGCCATGCTTAGGTAACCGACCACGAGTCCCATCATCAAGCAGCCCAAACGGCACAAAGAGAACAAGGGAGAACTAGAACTTCAAAGCTACAAAAATCAACATGATACGACAGTGAGGTCCACAATGAAGAAAGGATCATCACCAAAAAAAAAAAAAACAATGCATATTCACTAAAGCTCCAAGCGAATGACGAAAAGGCTGATGATCCTAGACAAAATTAGTGGACATCCGCGAACGAGAGGCATATGCATCCCGAAGACACAATCTCCTCCTGTCCATACACCATCATCTCTGCACCTCCCGACAACACAATCTCGAAAATCCAGAAAAAACGGAACGCATCACTGTCCAGAGACGTTCCGCGCATTTAGGAAACACCTGGGCGGGCGCGGCTCAGACCACAATCACCACCGAGATCAAAGAACAACATAACAGCAAAATCACATCCACAAACAATTTCTGCAACATGAGTAAATCGAGAATCCGAAACATCCGGGCAAAGGAAAGAAGTGAAAACAGAGTAGAGACATGAAATCAAACGCCGGCAATTCACGTGGCCGACCGGGGGAAAACCATCCGGCAGCCGAAGCGAGAGGCGCGTACTTGGATCGCGGATATTCTTTGCTTCCGGCAAGGGAAACCATCCGAGGCGAGTGTGCGACTCAGCAGAGTCCGTTGATCGTGCGATGAGGGGATGCTCCGAAGGAGGAGGAGATGAGATCAGAGAAACCCTAGGGAAAGAAGCGCGCCAGAGTCCATGTGTAAGGGAAAATGATTTCCTCCGCGCGAGAGGCCGTGCATAAGGGAAAATGATTTCCTCTTTTGAAAAGGGAAATCATTTTCCACAGTGTTACAAAGGAATTTTCCGTTGACCGGAAAATGTTTTCTTTGACCGTCTATTTTCCGCCCATCCGAACACCGGAAATTTCGGAAAATATTTTCCCGGAAGTTATTTTCCGCGAAACGAACGGACCATAAGTTTCGGTTGAAACGTCAACTCTACGAAAAGGAGAGGTTGGGAAAGATAATTAGCAGGTCCAAGTCCAACTCTAGCCTTCATAATTCAGAAGTGAAACGGTCCCAGAAAAAAGCGAAGTTTGCAGTCGAAAATGGCACTTCTAAAACGTGAGAGTAGTTGTACGTTGTCGCTATTGATGGATCATATTCCTTTGAAAAACAAGGAGAGGATGGATTGGGGGCATGATAGTCGGCCTCAATTCATGTTCGGCATTTTGTGCTCATGGCTCATCTCAACAAAAATTACTGGCCCTCGCCCGTCCACCCGTTGCTGAGAGGCGATGGTGCTACTCCTGGATAATAGTCATGTTATGTGACCGGCAACGTTAAAAAAGATATATATATATATATCGGTCATTACAGAGTGGAAGTTTCGAAATTTAACAATAATGTTAGTTGGGATACCTATCACGCTAATAAAATGATTTGGTTGGCTACACCATCTCAGCCTTCTGATCAGTTAAAAACTTCAGCTATTAAATGATAGTAACATGTTAATTTTGACGATTGATTTATGCATTCGTTGCGTAAATCACTAAGAGTCAATCCTAACCCCTAAACAATAATACATAGTCAAATTGCATATAAATACGAGTAGCTTAATTAAATCCATATAAATTCACATTGGACTAGAGCTAAGGGACTTAAGTGAATGAGGCTTTGAGCTTAATTAAATTAATTTAACTAAGCCCATAAGGTGAAAAATCTTCATGGTGGCCAAAAATTTTATTGATAAGGGGTGCCGAGTTGGAATTGAGTTATTAAAAGTAAACTTGGAGAGCAATTAAACTTGATATTATCACAATTTGAATCATAAAAGATAATATGAGAGTTTCCTATTATTAAAGATAGGTTATACCTCTTGGAGTCCAATATAGGAAAGTTGTGAAAGCTAGTATGAGCACCTAGAGAGAGGTGAATAGGTGTTGAAACAATTTTGCGAGATATGTGCAGTGCTGATCAACAATAGATTATGAAAAGGAAATTCTCTCTTGTAAACAAAACGAGTTACGATCAAAATAAAAGAGTGTAGAGAAGAGAATATGAACACAGAGATTATAGTGGTTGAACTTAATCCAAGCCTACGTCAACTTTTCCACACCGACAGCCCACTGGCTAGATTTTACTATGAACAAAAGAGTTGTTATAGTTAGGCTCTTCATTGATTCCACAGTGTAGAGACTCTACTACACTTCCTCAATGTCTCTCAATGATATAGACTCTCTTTTGTGTACAAGATTTCGCTCAACAGTTTAATTGACTAAGAACAATGAGCTTCAGACTTTGGAATTCTTCTATCGTGCACAATCTCAAACAACTGGAACGTCTTCCTTATATACTCCTTTATGCCATCATACCCGTTGGCACTTACCAAAGGAATTCTTCCAATCTACCCATTTGATAGAATCAATTAGGAAGATCTTCGAGCTATTTAAGGAATATGACGATAGCCCATCAATCCTGCTCGCCTATACAATTAGGATCTTGGTTTCCATAAGTAGAACCTTCCAAGTATACTTCGTCAATCAACAGATCCACATTTCCCGAATCAATCTTGATTAGAATAATGGATTCTGATATGCTATATTCAGCCAAGAGATCTTTCTAGTCGATAAAGTCAAATCCTTGACGAAACATCCAGGTTCGGATAAGTCTTCTTCGACGGACTAAACCGTCAATGAAGATAGACTTTGAGTCTTAAGTCACAGTAGTCAGGAGCGCGGGAATTTGATGGAAGAGTCTACAAGTCGGACTAGATTAATGGAAACGTTTTGTCAATTTCAAAACACTCAAGGAAGTTTTATCCAACAAAAGTAAGGGATTTTAATCTTAAAAAAAACCTGGACTTGTATCAATATGTGCTTTGAGGTTCACAAAGAAGGTTAGCCATTGAAGGAAAAATAAAATAAAATACACCAACTCTCTCTCTCGTGGCCCCACAGAAACATTCCAGGGCGGTTTCACGATTGGTACTCATTCGTTATCCATTGGACCACCTTCAAATTTTGTGGAGAGTACGGATAGATATTTTTCTTGAAATTGTCCAGTGGGATTGATGAGAGACTGTCTAGAAGTATATCTTTAAAGGAGGAAGAGCGCGGTCTCACGAAAACTACGAGTATGTGCTCGTTTTAAGTTGGAATGCAACAGAATTTTGAGGAGATCTCCACGACACCTAGCTCCTCAACTTTACCAAAGGGATCGAGCATCAGAGATCCAGAGATTTCCTTGTGATGTTAGTAGTCCTTGACATTGTTGTCTGTCACCTCTTGCCATTCCTTGCCGGTTACCCCGACGGTGAATCTTACTCATGACCTCTCGCTGTCTGTCGTCCTTTGAGTCGGCAATCCAATGCAGGTAATTTCCTAAGTTATGTTTGATTTAATTATTCAAATACCTAAACTATGATTAGTTGGTTCCAACACAATTTGATTTGAGATTATAGGCACATCTCGAATGAGAAATTTTCTTATTTAATTGTGCATATACTCAGGAATTCGATTTTTAAGACTTAAGATCGGATTCCCCATTACCTTCGTTTCCTATACTGGGATAAGGTCAATTTGTGAATTATATGGGCCTATCATTTTTCATGTTGCTAATTTAGTTTATTTTCTTATTATGAAAAATATGAAAAAAGAGAAGAAGAATTCATTGCATCTAGTTTGGATCCATTCGTGCATGTTTCGTAATTTAAAAATGGCGTGTATATAAGATACATGAGGACTCATATAGTATTTGAATCTAGTATTAATCAAGAATATTATATCTACACCATAATTTAATAATTGAATATCTTTGATAGATATTGATGAATATTGAATGATATCGCATAATTCCATAAGCATTGATGCATAGATTATTTATTGTCTGATACTACAGTTTTATTAGATAGTTTGTGCTTTCATCAAATTCTACGCTTTTATCAAATATTCATGCATGTTGCATATTTTAGGTCATACTATAACATTTAAATAATTCAACCTCATTTCATTAGTCTAACGGTTCATCCATGTTAAATTAGAATTCACATAAACATTATTTAGATTAAAATTGCATTCAGTAAAAAGAAAAACCCAAAAAGCATTAGTTAACATTGCATTATTGTTAGCTTCCTAGTTAATAACTTGCAGAACATTTGTCTCATTAGATGAAGATAAAGTTCCGCTTTTTCTTTGCTTAATGCATTAAGGTTTTTCCCCTTTTTCTAACAATCTATTTATCGCCTTGATTATTGAATTTTAAATAATTCCTTTCACATTCGCATGATCACCCATTGCATGTTAGTGGTTTGAGATTAAAATTCACCAGAATTGTTTGTAAAATATTTTTTAAGTAAAGAGAAAAAGATATCGAAAATGCATTAGATTATCTAACTTAACTAAGTTTCCAAAATTATGACAACTCTAATTCGTAGAAATAAAGTGTTTTCCCACACTTTACCTAGTTCTGAATCATCCAAAAGTAAATTAGTGGCAATATATTAGTGGTGACTCCTAATTTAATTAAATTGTTTGTTGAGTTGATTGAATCAAACCTGAAAGTTGCGGTTGGCATGGGCTTAAGAGAGCTTGCGCTAAGTCTTTGAGTTTAATAATTTATTAACTTTTCTTTTAGTAGTTCACCTTTAGGAAAGTCCTGACAAATGAATGTATGGTTTGATATCTAAATATTTTAATACTCCCACTCACACCTAAGCTGGATTTTGGCTTATCATTAAAGTATAGAAATATATAATTGGGAAGGCAAATAGATTACTTAATAAATTTGAACACGGGATCTTCTACTCTCGTACCTTGTGAGATATTTTGTAGAATCAGTACTAACTATTTAATAAGCTTAAATTATTAGATGAATGAGTAGTTTAGAATTTAAATTCTAACAATTTGTTGCACAAAATCTCTCATCAATATACAAAATAATCCGAGTCCCACCTGTCTCATTCCGACATGCGGTGCCTTGTCAGTATCACGTGACAATTTTTGCCACGTGATCAAACCAAAGAAGTTGCTAATGTGGGGTCAGGGAAGAATTCGACCACACAGAGGAGCATGAGTTGAAAGGGTTTGAAGGGCACAAAATAAACGTTTGAGAGATGAAATTGGACAAGATCTGAGAGGGTCGAAAATGCACTTATGTGCCAACGATCTGAAGATGAAAAAGAATCGTTTTCCACGTTAACCAATTCGAGAGACGAGATCATAGGACAAAAATGCTGAATCGAATGCAAAAAGCCAAAGTCTACATGGTCCCATAATAAGCGAGAGGATCAAACGATGGAGGGACGATTTTGATCGGAATGTAACAATTTTGTGAGGCCAGAAGAAGTTCGAGCCCAGGCCATGGTAAAGTGATATCCTTCTTGCTAGAGTGTTCGATCAAATAGGGAAAAAAAAAAAAAACTGTACATTTTGATTAGCGTCCCCTATATGATAGGCCACGGACCCACAGTGGCCTAAATAGTTTAAATTCTGACAACAAATATGCACGACCCAATATGCAGGAGATTATGATTGGAGCGGTGGACAATCCGTCAAACGCAGTCTAATGGGCAACGGCGGAGATGATAAATCAGCCCGAACTCCTTAACAAAGCCACAGAAGAATTAGACAGAGTTGTGGGTAAGGAAAGGTTAGTCCAAGAATCCGATATCCCCCGTCTCAACTACATCAAAGCATGTGCTCGGGAAGCCTTTAGGCTCCACCCGATCGCGCCCTTCAACGTTCCACTCGTAGCCATGTCGGACACCGTGGTGGCCGGCTATCGCATTCCCAAGGGCAGCCACATCCTTTTGAGCCGGGTCGGTCTCAGTAGAAGATAACTGTAAAAGATTTTATTGACAGGGCACTTGTTAAACAATTAGATTGAAAAAGTTTTTATTTTCTAGTGTACTAATTAAAATATCTCCATCACCTTTCTCCATGAAATATTCTAGCTATCTTTCCCGTCTTCCCTCAAATCTCATATTTGGGACTAAATAAGTGTAAAAGATTTTATACGCACTTGTTAAACAATTAGATTAAATTTTTTTACATTTTCTAGTGTATTAATTTTGCCAATTATGTGTAATTATTTGAAAACTACCATTAGAAAGTTTGTAATTCAATATAAGACTACTTTATAACAAGAACTTCACAAATGTTATATTGACCTAAAGATTTTGTCCTGTCTATGAAACTAAAAGAAAGAGATGAATATCCTTACCAAAAAGAAAAAAAAAAAAAAGAAAGAGATGAATAGATATCTAAATAACGAAGTACTTTTACTCAAATATAATGCAACGTGTTTTGGTATACAACTAAATAATTTTACTAGTAAAGAACGAGCATTCTCTTGTAAATTTGCTCAGCTTGCAGCTTATAATAATTTTATTGATAATTCCCTATAAGTCTATTGGAACTAGCTCTGTATAAATAGTTCGAAAAAAAATATTAAAAGATTATTAAAAATTATCCATGTTAATGCAGTCCATGCCACCTGAGACAACTGACATTTATGTCAGTCCTTTCTGGTCAAAATTGACTGGATAGACTCAATTGATAAAATGTGAAAACATTTATGATTCAATTGGTATAATTAAAATGTTTATGATTGAATTGGTAAAAATACAATAGATTTTGCACTCTTTGAATAACTTTCCCAAGTGTGAATGGCACAAAAAGAAAACCATTTAAGAGATGAATATGCACAGTGAAAACAACTGAGAGGGACGATAGTGCACTTATATGTCATTGCTTTGAAAAGGGAAAAATAATGGTTTCACTCGTTTTCTATTTTTTCTTTGGGTCTATATCATTTAACATAGTAAATAGTGTGAGCATAGTTCAAGAGTAGAACTTGGTACCGAGTAACCAAATAGGTGGGAACTTGATTGTATCTAGATTCCAAAATATGCAGGGTAAGTTTTATGTTCCAAAAATTGGAAAACCAGTTTCAATGGATAAGTTTTAGGTTTGAGGTGGAATCTATACGAAATCTCGAACTTCTTACCTTTAATAAATAGCTCGAGAGTCAAGACCATAAGAAAAAAGTGGGGTTGCAAACGAACATGTCCCCATCATGTACGTACAATCATTTAAAACCAAAACCTAGGATAGGTAAAAGAAAACCAAGGACCACAGACATACTATCCCTCACCAACTTGTGGAACCTAGGACAAAGAAAACCCAGCACCACATACCGTTGATCTCCGATGTGTGGAAGTCCCTAACCTCATTTGGACCTTTTTGGGTCTATCACCCATGGATCTAGGCTTAGAACCAAAGAAGACAGAGTCTGGTTCCTATAAGTACGCCTTCCCAATAGGCAAACCTCTCGTTCAAGCCCTTTAGGGACAGCTTTTTAACATAAAATTATTTAGACTTTTAGTTCAGAGCCTAGAGACATTCAGAGATGCCACGATGGTAACATTTCTAACTATCTGAGCTGCATTTGTTAGAGGATCCTACCAATTTTAGAAAGACATTGAAAATTATTTCATAAAAACTTACTTTACTTCAAGGGACTCTTCTCAGCACATTACATCATCTTTGCCTTAATATGTTACAAGCAAACAAAAACCAGACTCATGGGTTATAAAACAGATAAGGGCTCTAGAAAATCCGATCGGGAATTATTCTTGGTGATATGAATAGTGACAATGAATAGTGACTTCCCTAGCCTATTGCTACAGTGACTTGCTACAGTGATTTGCTACAGTCAGCGATCTCTTCTGTCATGGGCATTGTAGTTATAGTCTAAGTCATCAGAATTATGTATTTTTGCTAGAAGATGTTCTTCGTATTTCTGTTCAAATTCTGCAAGTTGAATGTCAGAGGGGCTTCGAGTATTCCACATGTTTGCATCATTTGATGAAGATGCTTCTTCATGATTCTTGGAGGATCTTGGAGTATCGGTAGGTAGGTTTGGCTGAGGCTAATGATGGTTGAGCGTAATAAGATGTGTCCATCTCTAGGGATAATGACAGAGGTCCTTGATCATAGGAGTCCTGAGAGAGGGCTCTCCATTGGGTATAGGGGTCTTGTGATGATTGTGCAGGATCATTTGTATTTGTTATTTCTTGCTCATGTGATGGGGTTGTCTTTGCATGTCTGAATTCTTCAAGTGCTTTTTTGACTTTTGGTGCAAGGCTATAATGATCCCATACAGTGGATGCGTCTTTAGGGATGATCTTGTTCTCCTGGCACAAAACTTTTTGAAGCTCTCGGTTACTCAAAATTTTATTTTGTTAATGTTTCATATTCTTTGTGTGTCTATATATGAGTTGTGGTCAGTGGATTGTAACAACAAGTGATGGCAATTAAAGGTGATTATTCATTATAATCGTTTAATTAAAATATAGATGGAACTAGGAACCAACCCTGGAATCTATGACAAGATGGGTTTTAGGTTCCTAGATGCCAGGTTTCGGGATATGTAGTGTAAGTAAAAAATGAAGGATCTGTTCCAACGGTAGGTTCTAGATTTGAGATAAAATTTAGAACTGCTTACCCCTAGTACACAGCTCAAGAGTTAGGCCCATAGGAAAAATGTGGGGCTGCAAACTCATTTGTCCTCATCACGTATGTAAATTCGTTTAAAACCAAAACCTGGGCAAAGAAAACTCAGGACCACATACCGTAGAATCGTTTAAAACCAAAACCTGGGCAAAGAAAACTTAGGACCACATACCGTCGTTCTCCGACGTGTGGAAGTCCCTAACCTTATTTGCACCTTTTTGGGTCTATCACCCCCAGCACTTAACCGATAGTAGTATCCCTCCATCTCCTGGAGCCCTCTCGTGATGCACTGATCACACCCCAATCTTGATTAAGGGAAGAAGGTTTGCCCGGACGATGATGGGTGAAAACAACCAAAGACATGGAGGGGTTCCCTCATTATGCATTTCCACATCTTGTTTCTTTTCTAATTCAAAGCGTACCAAAACAAGGAATGGCAAAGAATGGTCAAAGTGAAACAACCCAATTGTTTCAGATGGTGGTGCGATATCGAATCTGGAAAGTTTTGCATACAATGCAATGAACTCAGACCCGATCGTTCTGCTGAGATAACTACTTTCTGATGCCATACTGCAAATAAAGCACTTGCGCAATGATCATCCTGGAGTGTTGGAACTCTCAGCCCGTTAAGTTTCGGTTGAAACGTCAACTCTACGAAAAGGAGAGGTTGGGAAAGATAATTAGCAGGTCCAAGTCCAACTCTAGCCTTCATAATTCAGAAGCGAAGCGGTCCCAGAAAAAAGCGAAGTTTGCAGTCGAAAATGGCACTTCTAAAACGTGAGAGTAGCTGTACGTTGTCGCTACTGATGGATCATATTACTTTGAAAAACAAGGAGAGGATGGATTGGGGGCATGATAGTCGGCCTCAATGCATGTTCGGCATTTTGTGGTCTTGGCTAATCTCATCAAAAATTGCTGGCCCTCGCCCGTCCACCCGTTGCTGACAGGCGATGGTGCTACTCTTGGATAATAGTCATATTATGTGATCGGCAATGATAATATATAAAAATAAAAATAAAAATAAAAAAAATAAAAAAATAAAAATCAGTCATTACAGAGTGGAAGTTTCGAAATTTAACAATAATGTTAGTTGGGATACCTATCACGCTAATAAAGTGATTTGGTTGGCTACACCATCTCAGCCTTTTGTTCAGTTAAAAACTTCAGCTATTAAATGATAGTAACATGTTAATTTTGACGATTGATTTATGCATTCGTTGCATAAATCACTAAGAGTCAATCCTGACCCCTAAACAATAATACATAGTTAAATTGCATATAAATATGAGTAGCTTAATTAAGTCCATATAAATTCACATTGGACTAGAGCTAAGGGACTTAAGTGAATGAAGCTCTGAGCTTAATTAAATTAATTTAACTAGGCTGTGAAAAATCTTCATGGTGGCCAAAAAATTTTTGGATAAGGGGTGCCAAGTTGGAATTGAGTTATTAAAAGTAAACTTGGAGAGCAATTAAACTTGATATTATCACAATTGGAATCATAAAAGATAATACGAGAGTTTCCTATTATTAAAGATAGGTTATATCTCTTGGAGTCCAAGATAGGAAAGTGAGGGATTTTAATCTTAAAAAAAACCTGGACTTATATCAATATGTGCTTTGAGGGTTCACAAAGAAGGTTAGCCATTGAAGGAAAAATAAAATAAAATACACCAACTCTCTCTCGTATCCCCACAGAAAAATTCCAGGGCGGTTTCACGATTGGTACTCATTCGTTATCCATTGGACCACCTTCAAATTTTGTGGAGAGTACGGTAAGATATTGATCTTGAAATTGTCCAGTGCGATTGATGAGAGACTGTCTAGAAGTATATCTTTAAAGGAGGAAGAGCGCGGTCTCACGAAAACCATGAGTATGTGTTCGTTTTAAGTTGGAATGCAACAGAATTTTGAGGAGATCTCTACGACACCTAGCTCTTTAACTTTACCAATGGGATCGAGCATCAAAGATCCAAAGATTTCCTTGTGAGGTTCGTAGTCCTTGACATTGTTGTCTATCACCTCTTGCCATTTCTTGCCGGTTACCCCGACGGTGAATCTTACTCATGACCTCTCGCTGTCTGTCGTCCTTTGAGTCGGCAATCCAATGCAGGCAATTTCCTAAGTTATGTTTGTTTAATTATTCAATTGCCTAAACTGTGATTAGTTGGTTCCAACACGATTTGATTTGAGATTATAGGCACATCTCGAATGGGAAATTTTCTTATCCAATTGTGCATATAATCAGGAATTCGATTTTCAAGACTTAAGATCGGATTCCCCATTACCTTCGTTTCCTATACTGGGATAAGGTCAATTTGTGAATTATATGGGCCTATCATTTTGCATGTTGCTAATTTAGTTTATTTTCTTATTATGAAAAATATGACAAAAAGAAGAATTCATTGCATTTAGTTTGGATACCATTCGTGCATGTTTCGTAATTTAAAAATGGCGTTTATCTAAGATTCATGAGGAGTAATTTGAACTTAGTATTAATCAAGAATATTATTCTACACCATAATTTGATAATTGAATATATTTGATAGATATTGATGACTATTGAATGATATTGCATCATTTCCATAAGCATTGATGCATAGATTATTTATTATCTGATACTACAGTTTTATTAGATAGTTTTGGCTTTCACCAAATTCTACGCTTTATCAGATATTCATGCATGTTGCATATTTTAGGTCATACTATAACATTTAAATAATTCAGCCTCATGTCATTAGTCTAACGGTTCATCCATGTTAAATTAGAATTCACATAAACATTATTTAGATTAAAATTGCAATCAGTAAAAAGAAAAACCCAAAAAGTATTAGTTAACATTGCATTATTGTTAGCTTCCTAGTTTATAACTTGCAGAACCTTTGTCTCATTAGATGATGATCAAGTTATGCTTTTTCTTTGCTTAATGAATTAAGGTTTTTCCCCTTTTTCTAACAATCCATTTATCGCCTTGCTTATTGAATGTTAAATGGTTCCTTTCACATTCACATGATCACCCATCGCATGTTAGCAGTTTGAGATTAAAACTCAATAGAATTGCTTGTAATTTTTTTTTTTTGAAATAAAGAGAAAAATGACATCAAAAAGCATTAGATTATCTAACTTAACTAAGTTTCCAAAATTATGACAACTCTAATTCGTAGAAATAAAGTGTTTTCCCACACTTTACCTAGTTTTTAATCGACCAAAAGTAAATTAGTGGCAATAAATTAGTAATGACTCCTAATTTAATCAAATTGTTTGTTAAGTTGATTGAATCAAACCTGAAAGTTGCAGTTGGCATGGGCTTGAGAAAGCTTGCACTAAGTCTTTGAGTTTAATAATCCATTAACTTTTCTTTTAATAGTTCACCTTTAGAAAAGTCATGACAAATGAATGTATGGTTTGATATCTAAATATTTTAATACTCCCAATCACGCCTAAGCTGGACTTTGGCATATAGTTAAAGTATAGAAATATGTAATTGGAGAGGCAAATAAATGCCTTAATAGATTTGAACTCAAGATCTTCTACTCTCGTACCATGTGAGATATTTTGTAGAGTTAGTACTAACTATTTAAAAAGCTTAAATTTTTAGATGAATGAGTGATTTATAATTTAAATTCTAACAATTTGTTGCCCAAAATCTCACATCAATATACAAAATAATCCTAGTTGCACCTCTCTCTCATTCCGACATGCAGTGCCTTGTCAGCATCACGTGACAATTTTTGCCACGTGATCAAACCAAAGAAGTTGCTAATGTCGGGTCAGGGAAGAATTCGACCACACAGGAGGAGCACGAGTTGATAGGGTTTGAAGGGCACGAAATAAACATTTGAGAGGTGAAATTGGACAAGATCTGAGAGGGTCGAAAATGCACTTATGTGCCAACGATCTGAAGATGGAAAAGAATCGTTTTCCACGTTAACCAATTCGAGAGACGAGATCATAGGACAAATACGTTGAATCGAATACAAAAAGCCAAAGTCTGCATGGACCAGGGCCAGAAACATACGTCGCTATCCGCACCACCCACGTTCGGGTCCCCGACACTGGTATCTCTTCATCGTACGGAGCTCTGTCGAGACGACGTGTCCGTCACACGTGAATCTTATGGTCGCAGAGTAAGAGATTGAGAAGTTCCCTCTCTTTGTACTGACGCCTTGACTGTACAATGGTCGAAGCGAAACAATCCTGTTGTTTATTTATTTGTTTGCAGTTATTTTGCTAATCTTTATTAGGCATCTCTCAACCTTTGAAATGCTATATTTGTTCAACCGGTATTTTTCAGAAGTTATGGAATTCAGAATTTTAAAATTTTATTTTTTATTATTAATTTTTATTCTGAATTTTCAATATGTCTTTTCAACATGTCTTTTGGGAACATAATTGTTTACTTTGCAACTTTCTTTCCCGAAAAGTTGCTCCTACTTAAAAGACCAAGATAAGTACATCGGTATTTGGTCTCAATGATCATCAAGTCTCGTTGAATTTTCTCTCCAAAAATACAGCCTTCTTTCCTATTGTTTCTATTTGAAAGTTTATTGAGATATAATAGATTTGCTATGTGATATTCTCATTTAAAAATTTATTGTATCTTGAAGGATTTAATAACCATTAGTGATGTTATGAGGCAAATAACTCTTTAAAGAGAGTGTTATCACATTTCAAAATCCGATTCCATTTCTTCCCGATTTGGAACTTTTTTCCCAACAACTAGCAATGCCTCAAGCACCACGGGCATGGCTCCAAAAATCAACCTTGTGTTCAAGTAAGCCTAATTATATCAGCATTCAAGCTCCACGCGATTCAGAACCCAAAAACAGTGGACACAAGCTCGAGCTTGAATACTTAACCTGAGTAACCAGCTGAACAAACAATTGTATATTATAACTATAGATGTACGCTCATTAATATGAATTCACTATTAACTCTTCAATTATATGTATATTCAAAATGCAAGTTTGAATTTGAGTTTAATCTGTAAAATATTTTCCTCAATTAGAGAAATCATGATATTTTCGACATTAATTTTAACTTAGTATCAGAGTAAGAACTTATTCTTTTACTAATAGTCAAAATTCTATGTGAGGGGGTGTTGAAATATTGTCTCATATAGCCTGACAAATGCTATTTATTTTATGTTAATTTCCTACGCCTATTGGTTTAAGCTTTAAGTAAAACTCTCATTTTGTTTTTCTATATCTCTCAAGATTGTGCGTGTATCTTTCTTCCTTGATTGTGCATGTATTGATTAATGTATTCAATTGTTTATACTAAAGCATATAAATAGGTTAATGTATTCTTCATTGATATACATCGAAATATATAAAAATTCTCAATTCTTAACATTGGTATCAGACTAAGAGATCTTAAGTTCAAATCTTTTTAGGCACATATTTATCTCTCCAGTGGTTCAAATCTTTTGAGACCCATATCTATCTCTCAAATTACATAATTTCATGCTTTAGACTGGCAGTAGTAGAATATATAAATATTAAACTAGGCCTTCATTTTACAAAATCTCATATGGTATCAAAGCCATTGCTATCCTTTTCGCGAATATGTATGGTCAAAATTCCACGTGAATGTGCATAGTCAAAATTCCACATGCTGCTCATAATCCAACTTGCGCGTGAGAGGGGCTATTGAAGAATTGTCACACATCACTTGACAATGGGTCCTAAATGTTTTTTTTTTTTTTTTTTTTTTATTTCATGCGGTCTCTCCACCTATCAGTTGAAACTCTTGGATTAGGCTTTCTAACTCAGTATCGTTGCATCCTTTCTTGAAGCAACCCTAGTATACCAAGTGCACTTCGCACCCTGTACATCCCATGCACCCGTAGCAAAATAAATCTATCCTCACCGCTTAACAGTGTTCATCTAAGTGCATCATTCCTATCTAAATAAGCGCCACATTGGTCAGATTATGAAGGTCATCCTTTTCACGGAGGCATTTTTCGACACCATAAAAACGCATCTTCGCACAGTAACTTTCGCTTGGCAAAGCTTGGCATATTCGAATTGCTGTAGCCACGCCATCCGTATCAGCCACATTTATTTAGTTATTATTCCGACAACAAAGTTGACCTCAAAAGACGCATGCTATTTGGGTCCAATAGCGAAGTCGACCGCAAAGTCTTTGGCCTCCGGATATCAACTTTTCACTTCTCGTTTTGAGAAGCCAGGAGACTGGCAGCACACTATCTCTATCATCTCTATCTTCATCCGTGGAGACGTGAGTACCACGCGCCTTTGTCTCGAAACACGCAGTGTTGCACACATTGTCATTAGAATGAATTCGAACGCTTGTTGGGAACAGTCAGCGCATCAGTTGGCCTCCGACTCTATATATAGGCGTCATACGTGCATATTCACTTCACCACGAACTCTCCCTTTTCCTTCTTCATAGCAAAAGCCTAGTGGTCGAAAACCTCCACAGGCAAAGATATATGTAGCAATAGCCATCGACAAAAGCTCCAACTGCTGCCGCCACAATGAGCTCCGCCACCCTGGCCACCATTAACGCCCTACTTCTCTTGGCACTCGTCGCTTTATACAGCATTGTGAAACAGCAGCTTTGTCGCAAAACCTTCAGAAAAGACAAAAATCCACTCCCACTCCCTCCAGGCCCCACCCCATGGCCCGTGGTTGGTTGTGCCCCGGGTATGCTTCGTAACAAGCCCGTGTTCCGGTGGATCCATCGCCTGATGAAGGAAATGAACACCGACATAGCGTGCATCCGTCTGGGGAGCACGCACGTCATTCCCGTGACCAGTCCAACAATCGCCCAAGAATTCCTCAGGAAACAGGACTCATCATTCGCCTCAAGGCCAGTTACGATGGCGTCCGGCACATTGAGCCGTGGCTACTTGACAGCAGCCCTCTCACCCTATGGGGAGCAATGGAAGAAGATGAGGCGGGTCTTGGTGTCGGAGGTAGTATGCCCGGCTCGGCACAAGTGGCTCCATGACAAGAGAGTGGGGGAAGCCGATAACCTAGTGAAGTATGTCTTTAACCTATGCAAAACCTCAGGTCATCAAGTGAACTTGAGAACCACTACGAGGCACTATTCTGGGAATGTGATAAGAAGGTTGATGTTCAGCAAGAGATACTTTGGCCAGGGAAGGCAAGATGGAGGACCAACCATTGATGAAGAACAACATGTGGACGCACTATTCAATGCACTAAACTATCTCTATGCATTTTGTGTTTCCGATTACTTTCCATTCTTGAAGGGGCTTGACCTTGATGGGCATGAGAAGGAAGTAGAAGAGAGTGCGAGGACTCTTAGGACATTGCATGAACCCATAATAAGCGAGAGGATCAAACGATGGAGGGACGATTTGAGCTCCGAGAGAAATGAAAAAGAGCCTCAAGACTTATTGGACGTTCTAATTATGCTTAAAGACTCAAAAGGGATGCCAGTGCTGGCGCCACAAGAAGTTCGAGCGCTGACCACGGTAAAATTATATCCTTCTTCCTAGAGGATTCGATCGAATATAAACTTTAAAAACTTGTCCATCTGAATCGGTGTCTCCATATATTTACGCCATCCGCACAAAGCAAGATCACTTTATAAACTCGATTGCTTCGGTAGCTATTAGATATCGTAAGAACATATAGTAGCATTTTTGGAATCAGTAGGATATTGATAATTCTAGTCTATTTGCCCATTCATTTGCAGTGTTTTGGTCTAAATAGTTTAAATTTTAACATAAAGTTGCACGACCTAATATGCAGGAGATTATGATGGCCGCGGTGGACAATCCGTCAAACGCTGTCGAATGGGCAATGGCGGAGATGATAAATCAGCCTGAGCTCATTCACAAAGCCACGGAAGAAATCGATAGGGTTGTGGGAAAGGAGAGATTAGTCCAAGAATCCGATATCGGAGATCTTAACTACATCAAAGCATGTGCTAGGGAAGCTTTTAGGCTCCACCCAGTGGCGCCCTTCAATGTTCCCCACGTAGCCATGTCGGACACCGTTGTGGCTGGCTACCGCATCCCCAAGGGCAGCCACATCCTTTTGAGCCGCGTCGGCCTCGGTAGAAACCCCGAGATTTGGGACGAACCCCTCAAGTTCAAGCCGGACCGACACATTATGAGGGACCAAGCGGAGGTCGTACTCAAAGAACCTGACCTGCGCTTCATATCTTTCAGTACTGGCCGCCGTGGGTGCATTGCCGCCACGCTTGGTACGACAATGACCGTGATGCTCCTCGCCAGGCTAATCCAAGGGTTTAATTGGAGTAAACCCTCCAATTTGTCGAGCATCAACCTCGCCGAGTCAAGGGATGACCTATCCCTCGCCAAACCATTAGTAGCTCAAGCGGAGCCGCGCTTGCCAAGTCATCTCTACCTTGCTTAGATACAAGTACAAAGTCCTGGTGACATACTTCGGTTGATATATTATATGAATAATCGATATTAACAAAATAAATCCGAATGTCCATCGGATAAAAGCTGGGCATCCCAAATAAGAAATCTCGAGTGTGAATTACAGGCTCATAGTTAAAATATATTCTAACAGTGATGTAAAGATTCCCTGTCTTGAATATAATCTCTACCTCTTGAAATTGAGTAAGTCCAACATTTTTATGTGTGTTACCACCATTATTTATGAAGTTGTTTGGAGCAGTTGCTATCTCTACCTCTCTCTTCAAATTGTTTTTTTTTTTTTTTATCAGGTCAAGGGAAAAAACTGTAATTATTTTTATCACATATTTTATTGGTATCACTGTACAAATGATTCATTACACCTGACAAGATATTATCTTGCCTCGCATCATGTTATCACTTTGCCTAGGGAAATTTATTAATTTTAATAATGGTCTCATATTTTTAATCACAAAACTACTAAAAGATTAATATTTTTATTTATTTATTTATGATGGCTTAAGAACACAAAATTAATTGCCTATTTCTGTCTAATAGTTTGAGCGAAACTATATATCTAATTATCTAGCCAATCTTGAAAAAAAAAAAAATTTATCAAAATATGGAAAAGCTCAATTTGTTAGAAGCGTTATCAATTGTTAGACATATTATATATGGATCATATTTAACTATTAACAAAAGACCAAAACTTAAGAAAAAAAAGGAACTTCCTAGTGTTCTACTTGGGAACTTACCAAAAAAGTCATAAACCTATTGCAATTATGCTGGTTGAGTCTTAATTTTTTTTTTTTGGCCAATTGAATCATAAACCTTTTTTTAATTGTATCAATTTAGTCAATCCGACCAAATTTAGTTGACTAACACTGACGTGACCGTTGACTGGTGTTGGAGAAAACTTCCGTATTTGATTTGAAGCTGACATAACTTTTCCATCAGTCTAGTTTGAAGATTTGTAGATTCTTTCGTCAAAGTCTGAAAGACTGCCGAACCTCTAGAATCAAGATTCAAAGTCTATCCTCATTAATAGTTTCTAGACCGTCAAAGAAAACTTATCAAAAACTAAGTATTTCGTTAAGGATTTGATTCTATTGACTAAAGAAGATATCTTGATTGGATATAGTATCTCTGAATCTATTATTCATTTTGATTTCAATTTGGGTAATTTAAATCCATTGATTGGTGAAGCATACTTGGAAGGTTTTACTTATGGAAACCTAGATCCTGATTGTATGGGCAAGTAGGATTGGTGGGCTATCGTCATATTCCTTAAATAACTCGAGATCTTTCGGAATTGATTCTGTCCAACGGGTAGATTGGAAGAGCTCATTTAGAAAGTGCCAACAGCTATGAAGGCATGGAGGAGTATATAAGGAAGATGTTCTAGTTATTCGAGTGTGTGTGCGATAGAAGAATTTCAAAATTTGAAACTCCTTGTTCTTTGTTGTTGAGCGTAAACTTGTACTCAAAAGAGAGTTTATACATTTGTGAGACCTTGAGGAAGTGTAGCAGAGTCTCTACACTGTGGAATCAAGGACGTGATACTATAACAACTCTTTTGATTCATAGTGAAATCCAGTCGGTGGGCTGTCAATGTGGGAGAGTAGACGTAGGCTTGGATTAAGCTGAACCACTATAAACCTTGTGTTCATATTCTCTTCCCTAAACTCTTTTACTTTACTCATAACTTTATTTAATTGTTAGAGTTTTGTTTCTATTTTAAAGTCTACTGTTAAACATACTCAGGTTAAAAGTAAAGTTTTACTTTGTCCTTCGCAAAAGTTTGTTTTCGCACCTATTTACCACCTTTAGGTGCTCATACTAGCATTCGCAACTAGCACTGACAATAATTTTTTAATTACTTTATTAACTTTTTATCTTCTTTTTTTCCTTTATTTTTTTCTTCCCTTCTCCCTCCTTCTTTTTTGGCTTATACAATTGGCCAAAAAGGTGGGTTGGTCAATCGCTGAACTAAGGTAATCGAGTGAGCTTGCCTCACGGTTGTTGGGCGAGGGAGAGCTCGCCCAGCCATTGGCAAGGCAAGCCCCACCAAATCCAACAAGGGCTCATGTTACCAAACCTAGTGACAGCGAGGCCCTCTTTGCCAAGTCTAGCGAGGGCTTGCTTGGCCAATGGCTAGGTGAGCTCACCTTTGCCTAGTGACCGTAAGGCAAGCTCAACGATTCTTCTACTCCTACCATGAATGTCACGCCCCCATCCTCGGGCATGTGCCCATCCTGGCTTGGTCGATTTTATAGTAACATCCCAACACGCATCGCCAACCCTTTCATTTTAATACCCATGCGAAATCATATAAATAATCCTAGACAATAAACCAATGGGATAAGAAAGTAGGACTAAAAATCTCAAACCTGAAAAATCAACACACTTATATACATTGCAAACCGGTGCACATATATACAAGGCAAACTACTAAGTCAAGTTCAACTTAAACAAGCTTAGAAAACAAAATCTGTAGACCGGGGTGGGGTTTTAATCCTCTCTTGGATCGTCTTGAGGGTCTTCATCCTCCTTGATGATCTCTCCTTCCTCTTCGCTCCAATTGGCGCCCTCGGCTAAGTACATCGGAGAGTTAGAATCATCATCAAGCTTAGGATCCTTTGCATCCATCACCGATCCACCCTTAGGATTTGTTGTCCCCTTCCCGAATACTATCTCTAAAACATATAGAGGTATATCAGATTCGGTACAGGGCTCACCCTTTGTCCATCATTGTAATGGTGATACCACGACCGGTATTTATGGGGCACCTTTTGGGATTCACCCACATCAACCCGGACAATGGATTTCACAATACATATTCCAAGCCTTAAGGGTGATGGTGTATCGGAATATGATAACCTATCTTAGTGATTTCCTTAGGTATACCAAAATGCACGGGAGAATGGGGAAGTACTACCATCTAGGGACTTGAAATGTTGTCCCACAACAGGATGAGATTATATCTCAGCAAGTTCTACCATACTAACATTCGATTAGGAAGAAAATACGCCATAAAGGCTGCCTAAGCATAATCATAGGTTGGAGGACTTACTTTTGCCTCAGTTCCTTCTTGCAAGTCAGTATATATCAAATATACCAAAACCACATCAATTCACCCATCAGATCTAACTATCGATCAATCGATTACATGTCATCATGACCTTCCCCTAGTCGGTACATTCAATACTATTTATAAAGTCATATTAAATCAAGATTATTAACCCAAAATTGATAAATAGATAATATAGCTTGCCCAAAGCTGATAATATAGTAAACTATATATATGCTTGCCCAAAACCGATAGATTAGGGCCCCTAGGCCATCATAGTATATTATATATGCTTGCCTAAAGCTGATAATTTGGTATACAATATATATGTTCACCCAAAGCTGATAGATTAGGCCCCCCTAGCCAAAATAGTATACCACTCCAATCAAATAACCAATTTCTTATTTTTATCATACCCAATAAAAATAGCCATGTATGGGTACATGGTTGGCCTGAGTCAAAATATTATAATTTCACTTTCACAATTCCCATCATTTTATTTAGTCCACCAAAATATTTTTGGCGTTATAAACTGACGTTCGATTATTTTCCAATAAATTACTGAAATTAAATAATTTAGGAATAAAATCCTAAAATCACAATTAAATTAATTTAACACAATATATAACTCAAATAAATAAGACTGCACCACAAAAACCAACATAAAATTCTGGTCACCGACTATCCCAGTTTAATTTTTGGAAAATAAACAAATAATTAAATAATTACAAAAATATTAAATAAATGCCAATAAATCCAACTTAGGCTCGTAATGCCTAATTGGATGCCGGAACAGACCCGGAAAATTTTTGAAGTTCATTAAATAAATACTAGAACGTGTTTGCTTGTTAATTGCACTAACTAACCACCTAACATGCATCGACAATTAATTAAATCCACTAATCTAATCTAATCTAATTGCATAATCCATCTTAGCCTAAACTAATCAACCTCTAAATGTAATTAACCTACTAAGCAAGGTTTAGTGAGTTAAACTCACTTGTTTGGCGAGTCGGTCAAATCAAATCGATGGAGACGCAACGAGGGATGACTCTCTCCAAAGCAGGCTTAGCGTTCGAGGTTGAGAACCACCTCAAAATGGGCCTAAAAATTGCTGGAAACCTATTGGTTTATGCTTTGTTCTTTGCTGGAAAAGACAAATCGAAGGCTCTGTTGAAGCAACAACGGCCCAAGAAAGGCTAAAGAGGTTAAACCAGTTTCAAGCGTGGACTCATGGGGGTCGGAGGTGGGCCAAACGACTCGGCATGGGATGAAATAGAGTCTGAGATGGCAAAACAAAAGGCTGGAAGCTATAGGGGTGTTGGGTTGGGAGGTGGGGTGGTAGGGCAGCGGTGCGGGCGAATGGCGGGCGAACAGCGGTTCGACGCGGCTGAGGGACTTTGGCAGATTCTCCGTTGGTTGCTAGGCTCGAGCAAGGCACAAATGAGGGGGAGGAAGGAGATGCACGCCAGCTATGGAAGAAGAGGGAGAGGAGGAAGACAAGTCTTGGTTTGGTGGGCCATCTTGGTCCCCTTGACCATCCACCACCACTAGCATGTTGTTTGGCCTCCGTTCAGCCACAAATGCCCATTCTTGCAACCTTTGAGATGGTCCAAAACCATAGGCAAAGGGGGACATACGAATTTCAAGGACTTTGGCTTCAATTGGACACAATTTCCTTCTTAAATCAATTAAATTTGGCCCTCATAAATTCAATTAGCACCTCACTGATCCAAGTGGTATTTTTTCTAACCATTACAACCCACTTGCATCTTAATTTTGTAATAAAAATTGGTCCTTGTTTTTTTCTGGATAAAAATGGCCCTAGGACAACTTGTTCCCAAAAAGTCTCGGGTTGCAGAAAAATCTTTTGAGACTAAGTTGATGTTCTTAGAATTTATTGTGACATGACAAAATCTTCAATTTTTGAAATCAAACTCAAATTCACGGTTAATTTCACTTTGGTGCATTTTTAGCGTGACTTAGGTTACTGGGTAGGTTTCAAATTTTTTTAGAGCAAATGACTCGTAGTCGATTTTCTTTGAGCCACAATGAACTCACTCGACACATTGGCGACTCTCGGTTGTCATAAAAATCTCGATGATTCAAATACAGACACAGGATACCAAAATGATAGAAAAATCAATTTGGTGTCGATTAACAAGAATTTTCTAATTTAGTGGGGTTACCTACGATTAGTCACATATCTCAATCGAACCGACCTATCTCTAATCTCAAATTGATTTTTAACTATGTCGTAATGGCCTCTAAAGATGAACACGGTCGAGTAGTTGATTCCTAGTCGAATTCTCAAGTCCATTGTATTAAAATTTCTTAATAACTTCCCCAGATAATCTAGTTATCTCGAGAGTGATCAACTCTGAAAATAGCCCTATAGGTGCATCGATGAAATTTCTGATTTATTCAATAGAAAATATGATTGAAAATATGGGATGTCACAACTCTTCCCCTTTTATAAAAATTTCGTCATTGAAATTCAAAGTTTACACACTTTAAGCAAAAATGTGGGGGTACAAACGTCTCATTGAATATTCAGTCTTCCATGTTGCTTCTTCAATACCGTGGTGTTGCTAGACCACTTTAACCAATGGGATGGTCTTTGTATGTAAAACTTGCTCTTTTCTATCCACAATTTGAATCGGGCTTTTAACATTTGACACTTGATCATCCACGTCCAATTTTTCAAAATTAAGCACGTGGGTTGAGTCAGGCTCATACTTTCTCGACATCGACACGTGAAAGACGTTGTGCACTTGTGCCAGTTTCAACGGCAATGCAAGACGATATGTCAGGGTCCCAATTCTCTCAAGAATCTTAAATGGACCGTGACATCCTGATTTTTAGGTTCTAATTTCGATTGGATAAGTTGGACATTTCATCGACATGATTATAGTGTTTTTTTATGAGTTGGTCACTCATGAGATAACTAAACTATCTAGGAAAGCCATTAATGAATTTTAAGGCAATGGACTTAAGAATTCGATTAGGAATCGGTTTCTCGTGTGGCACCCCTCGACGGCCCCCGATCTGTTAGGGTCGGCACAGTTCGATTTCCATTCACTTTCCTTAATAACATGTCACTCTGATACTAATTCAATTGCAGCAGGTCCATACAACCTGGGGGTTACATCTTTTAGATCGGTCCCTTGCGCAATTCATGTAACGGAAGCATATCCAACAACTCCCTTCCCTATATTCAGAAAACGATGCACACCTACTAAACATTTATAGGTAAAAGCCATACACTTTTATTTACTTAAACCAGATGGACATCATTCATCGGTACATCAAAATGCTGTAGTCTTCTATACTTAGCTATACTTCAAAAGATGACCGACATCTCCTCCAACAGTCGTATACTTAAAGTCCATCGATCAGTGTCGGCATCCAAAAGTTCATTTCTTTGTTATCCTCCTCCTCGCGGTCATATCCAACCACTTGGTCCATCTACTGGTAATAGTGGCAGCAGAGGTATCTTATCTAGTCTGAAATGTTGGTCCCCAAAGGGATGAGTACAGCCACTCAGCAGGTAAAGGACCCAATAAACCACTCAATGCATCACACAATACAATCATAACAATCATTGCATAAAACATGTCATTCATGCATCCAAGCATAACTTACCTTAAAGCCATGCATATGTCATCACACCACATGTAAATACATCCTCATATAACCTTCACCATCATGTCATACATTTACCATCATGCCATAGGTGCACATACATCCATGCACTCACCATTATCATGTCATACATGTACCATCATGCCATAGGTGCACATACATCCATGCACTCATCATCCTGCAATCATGCATACATGTTGCCATACCATGCATAATTCAATTTCAATTTCCCAATTTTATTCTTTCATTTTGGGCCACCACATTTCTCTTTCCCGGGACTAATATTTGCATCCCACATTTATCGCTCGCACCCAATCCTGGCATCGCGAGGAACCTCTGGCACAAATCTCCGGGCATCCGGTACAATACCTGCCGGGCATCTCGCATCCCAACTAGCATCACGAGGCATCCCCTTGGCACAAACCTCCAGGGCTTCCGGAATTACGTACCGACATACCATCAGGATTGTCCCCTCCTCTGGAATTACGTACCGTATACCACCGGGAATCTTGAAACTCCTGAGGACCCTCCGGAATTACACCACTAGGCCACCGGGCATCTGGCACCCCCACTTTCCGGGCATCCCGACACTCTCAGGACATCATCGGCTCACACCTCCGACGGTCTTCTCATCACCACAATGCATATTCCCATATATCTCATTTTCAATTATAGCTGAATTTCAACATGGCATTTGATGTGATGGCAAACAAGATCATTTTCATCATTTGATTCTTATATGTAGTTCCAATCATCATCATATATGCAGCAAGATACAATCACTTATGACAATACAATCCATGGGTTCCATATGACTTAGAATAATCCATACATCATGACTTTTTGAAATTTACCAAATTCCAGCTTACACAATTTCGGAAAACATGTAAATTAAATATCCATATGATCTTCAAAAATCATACAATCAGAGCATGTAATACATACGGCATAAAGGTAGCAGTTTCATGAAGAACACATGCCCAAAAGAGCTTCACACAAGAAGATATAGCTCACACAATACAGCATGAAAAATTCGGATAAAATCAGATTGCGCAGTTCTTGAAATATTTCGATTAAAATACCCGAATGACCTCCAAAAATTATGAAATTTTACCAGGTGATATTAACTAAGGTAGATTTTTCATGAAGACATCTAGGCCAGATTAGCTCTAGATAATTTACTATAGACGGTCGAAGCTCCTGTTCCTAGTACCGAACAGTGCAGTTTAGCTGTCTCCGGAAAATCAAGGTTTCACCTACTTATCTTCCATCATTTCCTCTGAACTTTTGATATGTTTTTCCTCAAGAGGTCCCCTACAACTTGAATTAAGGTATCTAGGTGATATTATCAAAGAATAGTCACCATTTAGTCCACGAAGTCTCGGGAGTCCAGTACCATACTTCCAGATCTACCGTCTTCAAAATAAAGTCGTTTCACTAGGCTAAACTTGCTCGTTTTACCTAAAATTTGAGTATGTTAATAATTAGGATGTTATATACAACTTTCGTGAAGAAGTCAAAGTGAGATTCGCGGTAAAAAGTGACATGTAACCCACAAAACCACCAAGAGGTCGACGAAACAGTTTCAGATCTAGCCTTTTCGTAGAGGAAGGGTTTCACCCCTTAAAACTCAACCATTTTATCTCAAATTTTAGTATGTTATACTTTGAGATGCTTTATACAAATTTTGTTAAGAAGTCGAAGTCGAAATCCAACTCAAAACCCACATGCAAGCCTCTACAATATTCTGGGTCAGGCCGGTATACACGAAAACAGCATGCTCTTTCAAAAACGACACACTCTAGCTTCAGTTTCTCACTCCCTAAACGTCCGAGACTCATCACACTCAAACACATATACAAAACACGACATGCAAGAGCAGAATATAGATCCCAACTTGCCTTTGTACTGAGCTACAACGAGCACGACGGTGGACGACGGAACCACGGCGACGAGCGACGGACGAGCGGACGGGCAGCTCTTCCTCGCACTATCTCTTCTTCCTTTCTCTTGGTTCCTCACTCTCTCAGCAACTCCCTCTCTCTCTCACTCTCTCAAAACCAGCCACTCCCTCTCTCTCTTTCTTTTTGGTTGCTTAGATACTTGCATGCATTCTCATTTTGCATGGGGGACACTTGTCCCCAAGGAGGAGACAAGTGTCTCCCTTGTTGAAGACACTTGGAGGAGGCCACACAGCTCCTCCTCCCTCTTCAATGCGTCGACATGGGCCGGGGTTATGGCCTACTTTAGGCCCATCTCACTTGGGCCTAAAGTCCAAACTTAAATGGCCCAAGTTTGTTTTTAATAATACATCTTAATCCTCATTTTAAATAAATACCTAATTGCATAATAAAATGGCCAAAAGACTTTGTGACATTAATCCATAAAATCAAATCTATAAAGTGCATAGTCAAGAACAAACCGTGCTCATCTTTAGAGGCCATTACTTTAGGGCATTTGATTTTTGATTTTTATTTATAAAACCAATTTGAGATCAAAGATGGCCATTCAAAGACAAATATCATTTCCCTCAAAATCAATATTTCGGGTTGAAATTCCCGGATGCCACATCTCGACCGTGCTCATCGAGATGTGTGGATCCGATCATGGGTGACTGGGTGACTCCAATAAATTAGAAAATTCTCATTGATTGGCACTAGTTTGATTTAACTATCATTTTAGTACTCTATATCTGTATTTGAATTTTTGAGATTTTCATGACAATCGAGAATCACCAATGTGTAGAGTGGGTTTAGTGTGGATCGAAGAAAATAGACCACGGGTCATTTGCCCTAAAAAGTTTTGAAAATTACTTGATAGCTTAGGTCATGTTAAAAACGAGTCGGAGTGAAATTAACTGCCAATTTGAGTTCGATTTTGGATATTGAAGATTTTGTCATGTGACAATAAATCCTATGACCCACAACTCAGTCTCAGAAATTTTTTCTAACAACCGAAACTTTTTGGAAAAAGTCGATTTATGGTCATTTTTGTTGAATCAATGCCGATGATTAATTTTGATTGTAAATTTGGAAAGCAAGATGGATCAAGGGTGAGAGGAAATGTCAAATTGAAAGTTGAGGCGTCAATTGAATTTATTGAGGTCAATTGAGATTAAATCGAGCAAGATTTATTAACCGATTGAAGCCAAATGCTTATAAATTCGTATGCCCCCTCTTCCTATGCTCTTTGGACCATTTCAAGGTTGTGAAATGAAGGTTTTTGTGGCTCAATGGTGGCCATGGATTATTGGCTTGATGGACAAGCCTTGGTGGACAAAAATGTGGAAATTTGGCCATGGTAGGTCCCCTCCAACCCCATCTCTTCCCATTCTCTCTCCTCTTCCTCTTGGCAAGCCAAAACCCTCCTTCTCTCCCTCCATTTGTGCGAAACTAGCAGACCAAGGAGGAGTCACCGTTGCACGCCACTCATCGCCACCGAGTCGCGCCGCTCGCCGCCATCCGCCTCGCCCGCGCACGTGCCACTAGCCGTACGCCGTCCGCCCCTGCTCCACCTTCCTCATGCCGTTCTGGGGCTGTCCTTAGATGTTTATTCATCGGTAAACCTCCATCTAGGCCTGGTTTGGCCTATTTCTTCATTCTCGATCAATTCCTGCCTAAATTGAGTTGATTTCCCTTCAATTCCAGCCAAGAACAGCAAGAAAAATAGTGGATTTCCAACAAGATTTGAAGGTCTTTTTGAGGTGCTTGCGGGCCTTAGGCCTTAGGTCCGCCTTGGTGAAAAATGTCCCTTGCAACGTTCCCGATGTTTTAATTCGAGCTGATTGTTAAACAGGTGAGTTTAGCTCTCTAATCTTCACTTAATAGACTAATGATGCTTAAGGGTTTATTAGTGTTAATTAAGTAGGATTATTTAGTTAGATTAGAATAGATTAGTGATTATTAGTTAATATCAATGCATGTTAGGCAAATTGTTGTAGTTAGTAAGGAAACAGGCTCTATTATTTATAGAATGTCTCTCGAGATTTTTCCCGACCCGTCTCAGGCTTCAATTGGGCATTATGATCCTAAATTGGATTTATTGCAATTATTTATTAATTTTTATTATTATTTAATCAATAATTTATTTTTGAAAAATTAGGCTAGGATAGTCAACGATTGAAATCTTATGCTGATTATTGTGGTGCAGTCCATTTATTTATTTGAGCGTTGGTTTGTGCTGAATTAAATTAATTGTGTTTTTAAGATTTTATTCCTAAGTCATTCAATTTTTGTAATTGATTGGAAATGAACAGTGCCTTTAATATTTTAATAGGCTGTATAAAGTGGTCAAAAAAGAAATTGGTATCACGTGGCTCGGTGAATCAGTACATCACCTTGGCAAATAGGTTGCCTTAGAGAATGCATGTGAATCGTTAATTATATATATCACCCGTAAAAGACGTGTGGCTCGGCAATTAGTACGTCACGTTGGCGAATATGGCACCTTAGAGAATGCACGTGACTGGTGATTAAGTACATCGCTTTGGCGTATAAGACGCCTTAGAGAATGCACGAGGGTTGGTGATTAGTACATCACTTTGGCAAATATATCGCCTTAGAGAATGCACATGGCTTGATGATTAGGTACATTACCTTGGCAAATAAGTTGCCTTAGAGAATGCATGTGGCTCGATGATTAAGTACATCGCTTTGGCGTATAAGACGCCTTAGAAAATGCATGAGTCGGTGATTAGTACGTCACTTTGGCGAATATGTCACCTTAGAGAATGCATGTAACTCGGTGATTAAGTACATCACCTTTGCGAATAGGTCACCTTAGAGAATACATGTGGCTCGGTGACTAAGTATACTATCTAGAAAATTGTATAGTATGGATGGAAATGACCAAAAAATGGTTAGATTGACATGTAATCGACTAGGTCGATTGATCGATGTTTTGATCTGTTGTGATTGTTTGGGTGCTTATTGAACTGTATTGAATTGCATGTGGAATTTGAGACCAAGGTAAGTCCTCTGACTTGTGTTGTGCATAGGCAACTCTAAGGTGTATTAGTTTTTTAATCGGATCTTAGGAAATAGAAGTCATTGAGACGTTGTCTTACTAGTTATTGAATAACAATTTTCAAGTCCTTAGACAACATTGGTGAAGGACTAGAGGCCCGTAGTGAAGAAGAAGAAGCTTGAAGAATTGACGATCTTATCGAACTAGATAGTCATAAGGAAAATCTCTTTTGTTGAGAGTCAAGTCTTTGTTGCAGACTTTGTTTTATGAACTTGTGATTTAAAACCTGACTTGACCATTCGTCTTGTATATATTTGTACTATGGGTTGCAATGTAGATAAGTGTGGTTGCTTTTAAAGTGAAAATTTGGAGTCCTACTTTTCTATCCCATTGTTTTATTGTATGGGGATTTTTAATTGCTTCCGCATGTGCTTATTAAAAAGGAATGGATCAGCAATACGTCTTGGAATATCGCTAGCAATCGACCAAAGCTGAATGATGGGCACGTGACCGAGGACCTGGGGTGTGACATGGACCTACATACCTTGGACTTAGTTTTCCTTTCTTACCAAAGCATGAAGTTCCCCTCATTGATGACATTTTTAGAAAAACGTAATCACCAACTTGGAATTCCAAAAGCCTTCGACGCTTATTTGCGTAACTTTTCTGTCTACTTTGAGCGGTCTTAAGTCTATCTCCGATCACTGCCACGGCATCCACTAATTGCTAAACCAACTCTGGGCTGGTAATCTTTCTCTCACCAACTTCATCCCAACATACCAGTGTTTTGCACGATTTTCCATACAACGCTTCAAACGGAGCTATTCGGATGCTTTGCTGATAAATGTTGTTATAGGCAAATTTCACCAGGTGTAGCTGTTCTTCCCAACTTCCTTTGAAGTCTAGTACACATCTCTTAGCATGTCATGAGGGTCTGAGTTGTCCTCTAGACTGGCCATCCGTTTGAGGATGATATGTCGTACTGTACTGTAGCTTTATACTTAGGGCACTCTACAAGCTCTTCCAAAAAGCAATGATAAACCTAGGTCTCGATCTAAGGTTATCGTAACCGGCACTCTATGCAAACGAACTACCTGACACACTACAAATCTGCATGTCTATCCAAACCGAGATCCTTTCGAACTGCAATGAAGTGAGCCGACTTTGTCAGTCTATTAACTACTACCCAAATCGAATCATTACCTCTCTGACTCCTCGGTAATCCGGTCACGAAGTCCATTGTTATATGCTCCCATTTCCATTATGGGATCTCGAGAGGTTGCAAGAGTCCTCTCGGCTTGCAATGTTGAGCTATGACTTGCTGACATGTCAAACACTTGGTGAACTTAACCACTAATAGTGTTAACATAGATTCTGATACATTTTGGTACTATTAGGATGAATGCTGTAACTGCTGCGATGCGCTTCAGATAAAATATTTTCTCTAAGCTCTACATTGTCAGGTACAACTAATCATCCTTGGAACCTTAGTATTCCTTCATAAAAAATCTGAAAGTCAGCCTTCCTTTTCTCAAAGTCCTCTTGAAGGATCTTTTGAACATCAAGGTTTGTCGGTTGGAGTAACTTGATTATGATCTAGACATTTGGCTCAATTCTGAGGGTGGCCACAAGACTTGAAAGGTGGCCTACCTCAAATTTGAATACCAAATCTCGAGCTCTCTCGATTAGGTTCCACTCCTTAATCAAAATATGGACAATTGAAGACTTACAACTTAAAGCATCTGCGACCTTGTTCACCTTTCTCGGGTTATATAAGATATCACAGTCATAGTCCTTTAGCAATTCCATCCATTGGTGCTGTCTCATATTCAACTCTTTTTGAGAGAATAAGTACTAAAGACTTTGGTGGTCCGTGAAGATCTGGAATCTTTCTCCACACAAATAATATCTCTAAATCTTCAGGGTGAAAATAATTACCGTGAGTTCTAAGTCATGCATCGGGTAATTCTGTTCATGAGGTCTCAACTGATGGGAGGCGTAAACAACAATCCTGCCATGTTGCATTAACACGCAACTCAATCCTTTGAATGACACATCATTGTAGATCTTGAATCCTTCCAGAACCAGATGGAATGGTCAGCATAGGTGCGGTAGTCAGCTTTTCCTTAAGTTCTTGGAAACTACACTCGTACTTGTCTATCCACACAAAGTTCTCTTCCTTCTTCAGGAGTTTTGTCAAAGGCGATGCTAATGATGAGAACCCTTCCATGAACTGTTTATAATAACTTGCCAAACTCAGAAAACTTCTTATTTCTGTCAATGTAGTCAGTCTTGGCCATTTGATCACGGCTTCAATCTTGCTTGGGTCCACGGAGATTCCTTTGCTTGAAATCACGTAATCTAGAAAAGCAACATGAGTCAACCAAAACTCACACTTGCTGAACTTGGCATACAACTGATGAACGCTCAACGTTTGCAGCACTAATCTCATATGACTCATGCTCTTCCTCACTCCTCGAATATACTGGAATATCATCGATGAACATAATCACAAATTGATCTAAGTATTCCTTGAATATTCGGTTCATCAGATCCATAAAGGCAACTGGAGCATTTGTCAATCCGAATGGCATCACTGTGAATTCATAATGACCATACCGAGTATGAAATGCTGACTTAGGAATGTCCTCCTTTCTCGGGAGTGGATACTTGTTCTTGATCGTTACTTGATTGAGTTGCCGATAGTTGATGCACAGGCACAACGAACTATCTTTCTTCTTCACAAACCGAACCGGTGCTCCCTAAGATGATGCACTAGGATGAATGAATCCATTATCTAATAGCTCTTGCATCTGCACCTTTAGTTCCTTCAACTCAGATAACGCCATCCGGTAAGGAGCCTTAGAAATTGGCTTTGTCCCGGGTGCTAACTCAATCACGAACTCAATTTATCTCTCTGGTGGTAATCCTAGTAATTCATTTGGAAAACATCTGGAAATTCTTGTGCCACGTCTTCCATCTTAAGCTCCTCAATTGTCGTATTCACTACAGTTGCCAGGCAACCTTGACAACCCTTATCTAACAAGCGAGTTGCCTCTAGTGACGAGATCAAGGTAATCGAGGGTCCTCCTCGATTCTCGACAAACTCAAAGCTCTCATCCTCTAACGGGTCAAACTAAATCGCCTTGTGATAACAGTCTATCTTAGCTCGTTGTTTAGTGAGTTAGTCCATGCCAATTATCAAATCAAAGTCATACATTGCTAGGACTAATAAGGGCAAAAGAATGCTTCAAGTGCCATAACTTTGGTCAAAGGGACACTTAAGTGCCATAACTTACGAAAGGTACACTTAAGTGCCACATTCGAAAAAAAATGGATCACTTGAGTGCCACTTCGGCCAAAATCCGGCCAAAACGCCAACGTGGCGTTTTTCGGCGCGCGCCCAAAACAACATCATTTTGGACGTTGACGTGGCCAAAACGGCGTCGTTTTGGGCTGGCGTAAAAAAAAAATTAAAAAAATTAATTAAAGTAAATTTAAATTTAAATTTAGTTAAAATATTTAAAAATAATAATTTCAAAATTAAATTTAGTTAAAATATTTTTAAAAATAATAATTTTAAAAACTTTAAAAAATTTAAAAATAGAAAATAAAAAAATAAAAAGGAATGGGGGAGGCGGGGGAGGTGGTGAGAGCCCTCGGCCCGCCACCGCCGCGGCCCCACCGTCGGCTGGGAAGGGCCGGCGACGGCGGGGAGGGTTGGGGCCGGCGACCTCGGCCGGCCGGCGGCGAGGGCTCGCGAGCCCTCGCCCGGATCCGGCGAGGGCGCGAGCCCCCGGATCTAGGGGCGGGTCGCGAGCTCCGGCGGCGAGGGCTCGCAAGCCCTCGCCATCGGTCGGCCGAGGTCGCCGACCCACAGCTAGGGCCGGCAACCCGGCCGACCCTCCCCGCCGTCGCCGGCCCTTCCGGCGGCGGCGGTGAGGTCCTCAACCGCCTCCCCATTGCATTTTAAAAATTTTTTTTTTTAAAACTTTTTAAACTTTTTTTTTAAAAATTTTAATTATTTTTTAATATTTTGACTAAATTTAATTTTAAACTTATTATTTTTAAATATTTTTACTAAATTTAATTTTAAATTTAATTTATTTATTAATTTATTTATTTTCCACGTCAATCCAAAAAACGACACCGTTTTGGCCACGTCGCGTGCAAAACGGCGTCGTTTTGGGCGTGCTTCGCCGGAAAACGCGACGTTGGCATTTTGGCCGGAGTGGCACTCAAGTGATCACTTTTACTCCGATTTTGGCACTTAAGTGTACCTTTCGTAAGTTATGGCACTTAAGTGTCCATTTGGCCAAAGTTGTGGCATTTGAGGGGTCCGCACGTCGACTAATAAGTCTATCTTCTCCACTCGCTCACCAATCGATAACTTGCAATCAGAACAACCCAAAGTAGCAATATTTTTTTTTTTGGTAACAAAGTAGCAATAACTTTATCCTTCAATGGTAGAGATATGCAAACTGCTAACTCCAACAATATAGGAAAGAAAGAGTTGCTCCTGGGACAAATGAAGCGTAAGCAAGATGGTTATTTAGCAAAACCATACTTGTGATCACGTCAGGCGCATCCTCTGCCTGACCTTGTGTGATGGCATACACCGTGCCTTGAACTGGGGGTTTGAGCGGTCCTCCTTGCGGCGCATTCTAAGGCAAATACCCTCTCATCTAACCCATCTACGGCGGCAATGGTAACTGTGGTTGTCCTCTTGGTTGCCTAGGACAATATCTGATTATGTGACCTGGTTGGCCACATCCAAAATAAACACCCGGCCTTCGGGGGCATGGAGCTAAACCGTGTCACCTCCAACACAGGCGACATAATCCATTTTGACTCAGCCTTGCTTTCCAACTCCACCCTTCTTATTGGGCGGAACTTGAAATCTACCTCCAATCATGGGGCCTCTTCCCATGGCAAATCCCTTCTCGATGAGAACTAAATCTCAATCCAGACGAGGTGACTTGTTCATTCAGGCTCCTTTTGAGTAGCTGCGCTCGACGATAAATTTCTTAATAACCAATCAAATCGAACGTCACTAATGGTTATCCCAATTCTTATCGAATGCCATTTTTGAACCTTCGAGTTTTCTCTTCAGGATCCTTAATTAGCCTCAGAGCATACTGAGATAGTTCAGCAAATTTGACCCTATACTGGTCAATGGTCATCGTCCCTTAACAAAGACGTTGAAACTCTTCCAATTTTTGTTCTCTGGCGCTCCTCGAGAAATACTGTTCGTTGAACGCCCTGAGGAAAGCATCTCATAGTGGAACCACTTCTCCTGGAAACACAGTCTCTTTGGCAACTCTCCACTAGGTGTTAGCATTGCCTTGCCACTAATATACTGCTAGGGTTACTTTCTCTGTCTCAGTGCACATTAGGAGTGCAAAGGCCTTCTCCAGATCTTGTATCCACAGAGACGCAGTCTCGGGGTCTCTAGTACCCATGAACCTTGGTGGGTTCAGTTTTAAGAACTGCTCCACTAGCTTGTGGGTCGGTCTCCCTGTGATCATGTTCCCTGGTGGAACTTCAGTAGGAACAATGGCGACGACGGGCGTGGCGGCAGCTTAATCCCGAGCCTGCTGCCCCATCATCTCTCGCATAACATCCAAGGCTTGCGTGATCCTAATGGATCTCGAATCACCAGGGACTACAACCCCAACATCAATGAGAGGTGGTGCTATGCCACTCGCACTAGCCTATGCTGGCACTTGACCTCGGCCTCCTCGAGTACCGACTTGGTTGGCATCTTGCCTCGAGTTATGGCCTTACAAATCCTCTTGGCAAGAGTTCTTAGCTCTTGGTCACTCATGGCTTAGCTTTCTCTACTGAAGCATGCTTCCAATTCTACACCAAATTAGAAACAGAGTGATCTAAACAATGAGCAATTTTATCAATCAACTAACACAGACATGCACAAATATGAATTTAAAGGCCATCCTACTACTATCCCATGAACTATCACACCTTATCACTCAAATACCTAACCATTGCTCTAATACCACTAAACAAGGATGTCACAACTTGATCCTCAGGCGCGTGCCCATCCCGGCTTGGTCGATTATATAGCGACGTCCCAAAATGCATCACCGATCCTTTCATTTTAATACGCATGTGGAAGCATATAAATAATCCTCAGACAATAAACCAATGCAATAAGAAAGTAGGACTAAAAATCTCAAACCTGAAAAATCAACACACTTATATACATTGCAAACCTATGCACGTATATACAAGGGAAACTACTAAGTTAGGTTCAACTTAAACAAGCTTAGAAAACAAAATCTGCCAATAGGGGTGGGGTTTCAATCCTCTCTTGGATCGTCCTTGGGGTCTTCATCCTCCTCGACGATCTCTCCTTCCTTTCGCTCCAATTAGCACCCTCGGCTAAGTATACCGGAGAGTCAGAATCGTCATCAAGCTTGGGATCCTTCACATTCACCACCGATCCACCCTTAGGATCTGTTGTGCCTTTCCCGAATACTACCTCTTAAATGTACAGAGGTACATCAGATTCCAGTACAAGGCCTACCCTTCGTCCATCATTATAATGACGATACCACGATTGGTCCGATATTTGTGGGACACTTTTTGGGGTTCACCCACATCAACCCAAACAGTGAATTTCACCAATACATATTCCAAGCCTTTAGGGTGATGGTGTATGAGAATGTGATAACATGTCTTAGTTATTTCCCCGGGTATACCAAAATGCATGAGAGGAGGGGGAGATACCGCTATCTAGGGACTTGAAATGTTATCCCACAACCGATTTAGACTACGTCTTAACAAGTTCTACCCCATTAAGACTCTATTAGAAAGAAAATACGCCCTAAGGGATGCCTAAGCACAATCATAGGTCAGAGGACTTACCTTTGCCTCTCTTCCTTCCTGCAAGTCAGTATATATCAAATATACCCAAACCACACTAATTCACCCATTCAGATTGAACTATCGATCAATTGACTCAGTCGATTACATGTCATCACGACCATCCCCTGGTCAGTACATTCAATACTATCTATAAAGTCCTATTAAATTAGGACTACTCACCCAAAGCTGATAAATAGATAATATAAATCGCTCAAAGCTAATAATATAATATATTGTATATATGCTCGCCCAAAGCCGATAAATTAAGGCCCCTAGGCCATCATAGTATACTATATATGCTTGCCCAAAGCTAATAATATGGTATACTATATATATGCTTACCCAAACCTGATAGATTAAGGCCCCCTGGCCAAAATAGTATACCATTCCAATCAAATAACCAATTCCTTATTTTTATCATACCCGATAAAAATAGCTGTGTGTGGGTATATGGTTGAGCCAAGCCAAAATATTATAATATCACTTTCACAATTCCCACCATTTTATTTAGTCCACCAAAATATTTTTGGCGCTATAAACTAACGCTCGATTATCTTCCAATCAATTATTGAAATTAAATAATTTAGGAATAAAATCCTAAAATCATAATTAAATTAATTCAACACAATATAGAGCTCAAATAAATAAATAGACTGCATCACAATAACCAGCATAAGATTTTCTGGTCACCGACTATCCAGTTTAATTTCCAAAAATAAAAATAAATAAATAATTACAAAAATATTAAATAAATGCCAATAAATCCAACTTAGGCCCGTAATGCCTAATTGGACGCCGGAACGGACCCGGAAAAATTTCGAAGTTCGTTAAATAAATACTAGAACGTATTTACTTGTTAATTGCACTAACTAACCACTTAACATGCATCGACAATTAATTAAATCCACTAATCTAATATAATCGAATCACCTAATCCATCTTAGCCTAAAATAATCAACCCTCAAGCGTGATTAACTTACTAAGTGAGGTTTAGTGAGTTAAACTCACTTATTTGGCAAGCCGGTCGGATCAAATTGACAAAGATGCAACGGGGGATGACTCTCTCCAAAGCGGGCCTAGCGTTCGAGGTCAGGAACCACCTCAAAATGGGCTCAAAAGTTTCTTGAAACCCATTGGAATATGCTTTGTTCTTCATTGGAAAAGACAAACTGAAGGCTCGGTTGAAGCAACAACGGACCGGGAAAGGCTAAAGAGGCTAAACCGATTTCAAGCGGGGACTCACGAGGGTCGGAGGTCGGCCAAACGACTCCAACACAAGCTGAATCAGAGGCTGAGATGGCGGAATAGAAGGCTTGGAAGCTGTAGGGGTGTCGAGTTGGGTAGTGGCAAGGCAAGGTAGTGGTGTGGGAAGACGGTGGGCGGCGGTGGTTTGGCGCGGCTGAGGGACTTGGCAGCTTCTCTGCTGGTTGCTAGGCTCGAGCAATGCACAAATGAGGGGTAGGAAGGAGCTGCACGTTGGCTATGGGAGAAGAGGGAGAGGAGGAAGACAAGTCTTGGTTTGGTGGGTCATCTTGGCCAATTTCTTCCAACCTTTGGTCCCCTTGACCATCCACCACCACCAGCATGTTGCTTGGCCTCCATTCAGCCACCAATGTCCCTTGTTGCAACCTTTGAGATGGTCCAAAACCGTAGGCAAAGGGAGACATACGAATTTCAAGGACTTTGGTTTCAATTGGACACAATTTCCTTCTTAAATCAATCAAATTTGGCCCTTATAAATTCAATTAGCACCTCACCGATCCATGTGGTATTTTTCCTCACGATTACAACCCACTTGCATCCTAATTTCGTAATAAAAAACGATCCTTGTTTTTTTCTAGACAAAAATGGCCCTAAGATGACTTTTTCCCAAAAAGTCTCTATTTGTATAAAAATCTTCTAAGATTGAGTTGATGTTTCTAGAATTTATTGTGACATGATAGAACCTTTAATTTCTGAAATTGGACTCAAATTCACGGTTAATTTCATTATGGTGTGTTTTTAGCGTGACCTAGGCTACCGGGTAGATTTTAGAAATTTTCAATGTAAATGACCCGTTGTCGATTTTCTTTGAGCTACAATGAACCCACTCGACACATTGGCGACTTTCGGTTGTCGTGAAAATCTTGAGGATTCAAATACTGACACAGGGTACCAAAACGATAGAAAAATCAATCTAGTGCCGATCGACGAGAATTTTCCAATTTAAATGGGTCACCCACGATTAGCCACGCATCTTAGTCGAACCAACTTGTCTTTGATCTCAAATCGATTTTTAACTGTGCCGTAATGGCCTCTAAAGATGAGCACGGTTGAGTAGCCGATTCCTAGTCGAATTCTCAAGTCTATTGTATTAAAATTCCTTAATGGCTTACCTAGATAGCTAGTTATCTTGAGAGTGATCAGCTTTGAGAACAGCCCTATAGGCATGTCGATGAAATACCCGATTTATTCAATAGAAAACATGATTGAAAATATGAGATGTCATAATAAAGAAAATAATTAATATCAATTGTGAATATCTCATAGTTAGTGGATCAAAATTTTAAAATATGCTGTAAATTTTCCTCTAAAATAATATGACTCGAGTTTGAAAGCAAAGAAGATGTAACATGATCATCAACTCCCATTTGCAATTCAAATTAAAGTGGGAAAAACATAAAACAAAGTTGTTAAAGTGGGAAAAACATAAAATAAGCAATCAATTGTGTGTTCATAAGCCGTCATAGCGATCATAAATATAAATTGTTAATTTTCTATATTTTTGTGATTAAATCTGTTAGACCATAAATTAAAATTAACAACCTTCTCTAAGCCAAGGGATAAAATGATGGAGGATAAGATGATATTTTGTTGGCTGTAATTAGGCATTTATGTGATGGAGAGATTATGGAAATAAAAGTAATTTTGTTTGTTAGCTTGTTAAAAAGAAAGAAACAATAAATTGAAGAGAGAAATGGGAGGATATTTCGATCAATGAATTTGTGAAAAAAGAAAAAAAAAAGGAGTGTCTTAGCTAAAGTTGGGTGTAAAGTTCACCCAAAATATTTTTTGGTATGAAGATTTTAGAAGTGTTGAAATATATGGCTAAAAGATTAGCAAAAAAAAATAATTGTCTAAAAAAATTCTCATCCTTTTATATGACAACCAATTTAGTTATAAAATTTTCAATTTGACCAATTTAATCTTAAAAATTTTGACAATTTGTCAATATAGTCCATTTGGCTTATTTTGGCTGGAAATTACTAACTTCAACGTTGGTTGTTCTACATGGCCTAGTCGACCTTAGTGAAGACAAATTTTGCAATTTTTTTAAAAACAATTTTCTAAACATTTTATCTTTTTCATTCCTTTCTCTTTTTTTTTTTCCTTTTTTTCCCATATTTTTCTCTGCCAATATTAATGATTGTCTATGTCAATATCGATTGTGCCATATAGAACGATCACTGATTGAATAGCCATGTTAATGGTTTTTGGTTAAAATTGAGTGGAATGACTACATTTACATACTATTAAAAAGTTTATGACTAAACTAGCCAAATTAAAAAAAAAAAAAATTAGAGTTTAATTGGATGTTATAAAGTATCTTTAGGATTGTTGGCACCTAAATACTGATGATCCATTTATTCTTCGAGTCAATACCATCAAAAGTCCAAAACTGATACATCTGTGACAAGTTTACTCAAAACTAAGTTTTTTACTATCAAAGACCCAAAACTACTATACTTTTGACAAAATTATCTCATATTGATATATTTGTGACAAATTTATCTTCTGTTAGTTTCCATTAAATTTTGTTGTCAAATTTTTGAGTTGAATAACATGGTGTACCAACTTTGGAATTTAACTATTTGTTTGTCACATTTGTACTCATTTCGTATTTTTGTAATATTAATCCAATTAACAGAGGATATATTTGTGACAAATATACCGGTTTAGGATTTTTGACAGTTAAAAAAATTAGTTTTGAGTAAATTTATCACAAATATACCAATTTAAGGTTTTTGTAATCATTTGGGGTAAATTTGTCACATGTGTATAAATTTAGAGTTTTTCATGATTGTAAAATTAGTTTTTGGTTAATTTATCATATGTATATCAGTTTGAGATTGTTTATGGTATCAACTTGTCATGCCCCAAAACCTCAAGCGCACAAACATCCCTCAATGGTTGATTATCTATGAACGCATCACCTGTCCACTCATTTTAACTTTCAATTAAATGCAAGCAAAGCATATTATAACACAATACTTGGTCAAGCAAGATAATAGGGATAGTATACACAACAAACATTTCTAAAAGCACAACCTTCTTTTAATTATTTAACCCTAAGAAATTTAACATTTACGAATCGATTTAAAACCTAAGTGATGCACATACAAAAAGAGTTGAAAGGGTTGGGAAATCAAATGATCTACTCCCTTGTGAACCCACAAAGTTGTAGTGTGCTTCAGAAAGGTCGCCTCACTCCCCCAAAGCATACTCGGTGATGGCCCTCTAAAAAGACATGGGGACCTCAAAACAAATAGGGTCCACATCCATAACTATGGGCTCAAAATATTTAACACCAATAGAGTGAGATAAAATTTCAGCAAGTCAACATCCTAAACTTTGATAGGATGCTAATTTGTCTCAAAGTCAGCCTAAACAATGCAGCATTACATATCCTAACCTCGCCTTGGCATACCCCTGCATGTTAGTAATTCACATATGCCAATAGTAAAACAACAAACTCAATAAATAATTAGAACATATCTCAGAATATTATATGCACAAAACATTCACACGTGTTCCAATTATTATGATCCTTAGGCCATGGCCAACACATGACTTTACGGTCTTTTGGCATGATTGGATATTGTCTGCCCCATCGGTGACATCGGAGAAAGTATAGGGAAGTAGGAAATAACATAAGTGAGAACTAAATTGGATAGGTCACTTGCCACTCGTATGAATCCATTTGAGAGATAAGAGCATGATAAGAAATATTTATTGTTTTTAAGCCAAATGCTAAATGAATTATCACTAAAAAAAAGTCTGCATTTTATTCATCATTGCATGTTTTTATAAAATGAACTTGGAACAACCCTCCAAGTATGAACAATTATTGAGATTCTTTGGGAAGACAAATGACTCATAAATAAGGACTCTAAAAACTTTTAATGATATTTACTAAACCTTAAAAATATGAGAAATAAATGTTGTTGAGCGTAAATATCAGAAATTGTGTGATTCAATGAATGTAGACATCTTTCAAACATGCACCTATCGAAGTATCGGTATGATTATTGAAGGCAGCTATTGAAGTATCGGTAAGGTTACAAAAGTATCAATAACTACACGATAGGTAAGACTTGCACAAAAATCGATGTTGTTTTAGAATGCTCCGGCATCAGACACTTTTGTTGCGTGTAAACTCGTCCTTGAGTTTTCATTGTCTTCATCTTCATGGTAAAGAGAAAGATCTGCAACATTAAACGTCACCAAAACAACATGCTCACTAGCGAGTTGAATCTTGTAGGCATTATCTCCAATTCTTTGCAATACTTTGAAAGGACCATCTGTAACAACTCGAGCCCCACTATGTAAATATTGTCCTCTTTGGATACTGAGTTCTCATGGCTTTAAAATACGTCGTGCTGGGGTAAAGGCCTTGGCCCTCGGCCACCTTCCCCCAACCTAATATTGTCCACTTTGGAGGCATACATGCAGCAACCTCCTCCTCACGGGTTTGTTTTTAGCGTACGTGAAACACGTCATACAAATTAGAGGGACCTAAGTCTTATAAACTAGCCCAAGTACTCCCCCTAAGTGATGTGGGACAAGAGATGCACCTTGCGCTTGGGCGGTCACATTCTCCACCCCTTGGGAGCACAACGTCCTCACTGTGGCTCTACATGCGGTCGGGAGTTGGCTCTGATACCATTTGCCTAACATGCATAGGTAAATCCCTAATTTAATTACTCCAATATAATTTATCCACCTAATTGTATTTAATTAAATCTAATTAACTCATGAGCATAATTAATCGACTAATAAGGGATTAGTGAGCATTGTAATGACCCGGGCCTTATTGTGTAATATTGTCTGCTTTGGACAATGCGTCACACAGATTAAATGAACCTAAGCCTTATAAACTAGTCCTAGGACTCCCCCCTAAGCGATGTGGGACAGGAGACGCACCCTTGTGCTTGGGCCGTCACACTCTCCCTCCCTTGGGCGCACAACGTCCTCGCTGTGGCCCCACACGTTGTCGGGAGTCAGCTCTGATACCATTTATATGATCCGGGCCCCACTGTGTAATATTGTTCGCTTTGGACACTGAGTTTTCACGGCTTTAAAACGCGTCACATAGATTAGATGGACCTAAGTCTTATAAACTAGCCCCAAGACTTCCCCCTAAGCGATGTGGGACAGGAGACGCGCCCCCCCGCTTGGGCCGTCACACCATCGATTCTAGGTTTCAACTTCTCGTGACGACCTCAAGGAAAGCTCTCCTTTTTAAGATGTGGCCAAACCAAATTGCCTTCCTTAAAAGCAGTGGACTTGCGATGCTTGTTGGCTCTCCCTTTATACTTCACATTATGCTTTATGACCCTTTCCCATATTTGCTCATGATGCTTCTTTGTAAAGTGAGCATGATCCTTGGCATCTCCACTAAAATGTTGAGAGATGGGAAGTGGAGCTAAGTCCAAGGGACTACTAGGATTCTTCCCATACGCAATCTCAAAATGAATTTTTCCATTTATAACCAAATTCAACTTGAGCTAAAGTGGTGTCCCATTGATGCAAGTTACTTCCGATTAAGCTCCTTAAAAGATTTTCCACACTCCGATTAACAACTTATGTTTGCCCATCGGTTTGGGGATGATGAGAATAGCTAAACTGAAGAGTTGCACCTAGCTTCTTCCAAAGTGTGCGCCAAAAATAACTGATAAATTTTGAATCTTGATCAGATGTCATTATTTTTGGAATACCATGAAGTTTTACGATCTCCTAGAAGTAAAGATTCACCATATGAGCAGCATCCAAGGTCTTGTTACATGGCACAAAATGCGTCATTTTGAAGAATCGATCAAAGACCACCATAATCGAGTCTTTGCCCCTTTGTGTCCAAGGAAAACCAACTATAAAATCTAGGCTCACATCTTCCCAAGGGGTGGTTGGGACTTGTAATGAAGTATACATGCTAGTGTTTTGAGTATGGCCTTTAGCAATTTAATAAGTTTGACATCGCTCCACATGTCTCACAACACAGATTATTCTTGAAAAGAAATCCATCTTGCAACAAGAATTGTTGAATTGAACACTTTGAACAATCTTTCCAAATTTGCCTAAAGTCGGGATGACCTTCATAAAGTTCCTTGATCATGTCAAAGCCTAAGACCTTCACTTGCATTGTGGATAGCAAGGAGTGCTTGCAGCTTAAAGCATCTGCCACTCGATTAAGAGTTTCATCTTTATGCTTGATAAGAAAAGTGAAGGCTTGAAGAAACTCTACCCACTTGCCATGCTGATTATTGAGCTTATGTTGAGTATTTACATACTTCAAAACTTTATGATCTAAAAAGAGAACAAATTTCTTGAACAATAGATAATGTCACCAATGATCTAAAACTCTAAAAATAGTATAAAATTATTTATCATAAGTAGAGTAATTCTTGCGGGAATTATTCAACTTCTCACTAAAGAATGGGATAGGCTTTCCTTCTTGACTAAGAACCGCACAAATTTCCACATTAGAAGCCTCACAATCAACTTCAAAGACTTTACTAAAATCTGAAAGTGTAAGAATAGGAGCCTCGGTTACCTTCCTTTTAAGGAATTTGAAGCTTTATTGTGCCTCTTTAGTCTACTTGAAACTTGCTCCCTTCGAGCATTCGTTGATAGGAGAAATAATGGTACTAAAATGCTTGATAAAGTGGTGATAGAATGATGCCAAACAATGGAAACTCGAAAATCATGAATAGATGTTGAATGGGTCAACTTATGATTGCCCCCACCTTGCTAGAATCCATCTTGATGCCTTCTTTAGAAACAACATAACCTAGGAAGCCAAGGCCATCGGTAAAGAAGTGACTTTTTAAAGTTGGCATACAACTTTTGTCCCAAAGAACCCTGAAAACTTGGAAAAGATGCTCAAAGTGTTGCTCATGAGTAGAGTTAAAAACAAGAATGTCATCAATATAAATAACAACAAAGTTGCCAATAAATGGTTTAGAGATATGATTCATATGGTGCATAAAAGTACTAGAGCATTAGAGGCCGAATGGCATGACCATCCATTCATAGAGGCCATCTCTAGTTTGAATGTGGTTTTCCATTCATCTCTAGCTGTCATTTGAATTTGATGATATCTACTAGGAAGATCCATTTTAGAAAATATAGTAATGCCATGGAGTTGGTTGAGAAGATCATCAAGCTGAGGAATAGGAAAGCGGTATGTGATGGTTATCTTGTTCACTGCTTGACTATCGATGCACATACACCACGACCTATCCTTCTTTGGCACAAGTAGAGCAGGGACAACATATGAACTCATGGTCTCTCACCATTCCTTTAGCCATGAGTTCATCCACTTGTCGTTGAAGCTCCTCATGCTCTTTAGGGCTCATTCGGTAGGCTGCCTTATTTAGGATGCTGGCTCCCACAACAAAATCAATACAATGCTAAATTTCTCTTATGGGTAGAAGATCGAGCGGAATCTTTTTTGAAACAGCATCCTTAAATTCTTTAAGAAGAGGTTCTACTTAAGAAGGGACATCATGGCAATCTTCATTCTCTTCTAATACCACAAGAGCATATGCCTCCGAGGATTCTTCAAAATTTTCATCAACTTTAGATTTAGAGAGTAAATTATTACCCTCCCCATTACATCGTTTAGGAGTGCTCTCCATCTTGGAAGCATAAGTATTCTTGGACCCTTATGCTTAGTTTTTCCATCAAATTGCCATGGTCTCCCAAGAAGCAAATGACAAGCATCTATGGAACAATATCACACCACACTTCATCAATGTATGTTTTTCCAATGGAAAAGTGAACAAGACATCGCTTATTAACCCTTACCTCATTCCCATTGTGAAGCCAAGAAAGTTTGTAAGGTTGTGGGTACTTTTCCATCTTGATTGCAACTTGTCCACCGTTATTGTAGCCACAATGTTCTCGCAACTTCCTCCATCAATAATAATATCACGCACCTTTTCATGAGAAATGCATCTAGTATGAAAAATATTATTGTGAAGCCACATACCATCCTCACCAAGAATAACATTCAAGACCCGACAAAGAATTAGAGACTCTCCTTGGTCTCCATAGATAACTTCATCTTTCTCATCGGATGTTTCGTTTGTACTAAGGGAATCTTCACATTGCTCTTCCTCAAGCTCTTATTTTGCTAGAGAGACGATCTTGTGATTTGGACATTCGAATACAATATGTCCAAACCCTTGACATTTGAAACACTAGATAGAGTTAGGGCACTTGGAACTTAATGCTCCTTCACTCTTAGGAGTTGATTTTGAAGTAGTCACCCTAATCTTAGAAGTAGATGCCCTTTCACCCTTAGAAAAGTCTTCTTTACTCAATACCAAGAGATATGACCACGAGCCTCTTTAAGTTGCCGTTTCACCTTAAGTGCAAGTTGACAAACATCATTATAGGCAAAAAAACACCCCAAGTGCCAAAACTTAGCACAATGGGACCCTTAAGTGCCAAAACTTACAAAAGTGCACTTAAGTGCCACTTTTTTTTTTTTTAATGAAAAATGAGACACTCGAGTGCCATATATGATGAATCCCGCCAAAAATCCTAGATGGCAATTTTTTATATTAATTTTCTTACTTACGTGGCTCGCTAGATGGCTAACTCAACCAAAATAAACAAAAACGACGTCATTTTGGTATAATTCGAATTTTAATATAAAATTAATTAAATTAAATTAAATTAAATTAGGAAACAAAAAAAAAAAAACAGGAAGAGGAGGAAGGTAGCTGGTGGCTAAGGGCTCAGCCCTCACCACCACCACCTCCCCACCGTCACCGGAAGGTTGGGGAGGGTCGGCTGGGGCCGCAAAGCCTTGGCCAGGGGCCAGTGACCCCAGCAAACCAGCAGCGAGAGCCTTCTAGGGCGGACTATCATGTCCCCATCCATCCATCTATCCTTTCCTACTTGTTTTTCAAAGTACTATGCTCCATCAACGTGAATACTACTTAGTTGGCTTAGGAAGCCATGTCTTCTATGGTGCTCGTGGCACTGCCGGTTGGGGGTAGGGACAACAGCGACAGTGTAACACTACTTTCACGTTTTCCAAGTGCCATTTCCAACCGCAAACTTCGCTTTCTTGCCATTTGAATTCTGAATTATGAAGGCTAGAGTTGGACTCGGACTGACCTGCTAATTATCTTTCCCCTCCTCTTCTTTTCGCAGAGTCGACGTTTCAACCGAAACTTAATGAGCTAAGAGTTCCATCGCGCGAGTTCTTTTCAGCATAGCATCGGAAAGTAGTCATCTCAGCTCAAGGACCGGGTCCAAGTTCATTTCATCGTTGGCAAAACTTTCCAGATTCGATGACTCCACCAACTAAAACAATTGGGTTGTTTTACTTTGACCATTCTACACCGTTCCTTGCTTTAATGCACTTGAATTAGAAAAGAAACAAGATGTGGAAATGCGTAAAGAGAGAATCCCTACATCTCTTTGGTTGTTTTCACAAATCGTCCGGGCAAATCTTCTTCCCTTAATCAAGATAGGGGTGTGATCAGTGGATCACGATAGGGCCCCGCGAGATGGAGGGATCTGCCGTCTCTTTCGTGTTGGTGGTGGTATACCCAGAAAAGTGCAAACGACGTTAGGGACTTCCACACGTTGGAGAGCGACGACCAAATGTTTGTAATCCTCGGTTAAAATTCTAAACGATTCTACATACGTGATGGGGACAAATGCATTTGCAGCCACATGTTTTTCCCATGGTCTCAATCTCTCTCCAGCTATTTACTATGTGAAATGATACCGACCAAAGAAAGAAAAAAACGTGGGAAACGACTCTTTTACCATTTCCAAAGCAGTGACATATAAGCGCACTTTTGTCCCTGTCAGTTGTTTTCACTGTATGTTTTCATCTCTTAAACGTTTTTATGTGTCAAGCTTGAGTAGCTCACAAGTAGCTTGACTTGCTTATACCCTATTCACGAGTGTTCTATGTGCTATATATAGATTTAGGACATTTTCAATAATTTTTCTGAGTTTGAATGACACATAATAAAAACGTTTAAGAGATGAAAACATACAGTGAAAAACTGACAGGGACAAAAGTGCGCTTATATGTCACTGCTTTGGAAATGGTAAAAGAGTCGTTTCCCATGTTTTCTTTCTTTGGTCGGTATCGTTTCACATAGTAAATAGCTGGAGAGAGATTGAGACCGTGGGAAGAACATGTGGCTGCAAATGCATTTGTCCCCATCGCGTACGTAGAATCGTTTAGAATCTTAACCGAGGATTACAAAAATTCCGTCGTCGCTCTCCGACGTGTGGAAGTCTCTAACCTCGTTTGCACTTTTCTGGGTATACCACCGCCAACACGAAAGAGACAGCAGATCCCTCCATCCCGTGGGGCCCTATCGTGATCCACTGATCACACCCCTATCTTGATTAAGGGAAGAAGATTTGCCCGGACGATTTGTGAAAACAACCAAAGAGATGTAGGGGTTCTCTCTTTACGCATTTCCACATCTTGTTTCTTTTCTAATTCAAGTGCACTAAAGCAAGGAACGGTTTAGAATGGTCAAAGCAAAACAACCCAATTGTTTTAGTTGATGATGTCATCGAATCTGGAAAGTTTTGCCAATGATGAAATGAAGTCGGACCCGGTCCTTGAGCTGAGATGACTACTTTCTGATGCTGTGCTGAAAAGAACTCGCACGATGGAACTCTTAGCTCATTAAGTTTCGGTTGAAATGTCGACTCTGCGAAAAGAAGAGGAGGGGAAAGATAATTAGCAGGTCAGTACGAGTCCAACTCTAGCCTTCATAATTCAGAATTCAAATGGCAAGAAAGCGAAGTTTGCGGTTGGAAATGGCACTTGGAAAACGTGAAAGTAGTGTTACACTGTCGCTGTTGTCCCTACCCCAACCGGCAGTGCCACGAGCACCATAGAAGACATTGCTTCCTAAGCCAACTAAGTAGTATTCACGTTGATGGAGCATAGTACTTTGAAAAACAAGTAGGAAAGTTGGATGGATGGATGGATGGATGGATGGGGACAGATGGTGCTCATTTGCACGTTTTCTGTCTCTACCACCCACATTAGTCTCTCTCCATCTTACGGAGATCTCTCTCGTGATCGACCTGTCCATCACATGTGAATCTTATTGTTGCATAGTAAGGGATGGAGAAGAAACCTCTTCTTGTACTTACACGTCTTGACTGTACAATGGTCAAAGCGAAACAACCCTATTGTTTTAGATGGTGGTGTTTTAGATGGTGGTGCGATATCGGATCTGGAGAGTTTTTGCATGAAATGAAATGAACTCTGACCTGCTCCTCGTTCTGAGAAAGCTGCTTTCGATGCTGCCGTGGAAATGAAGTAGATGCCCCGCGATTATCCTGGAAAAATGCTACTTTTAATTAGGTTTAATGTTTCAGAAGTCAAAAGGCCCAGAAAAAGAAAGGAGAAATAAAGTTTGCGTTTGAAAATGGGATTTCTAAAAAGGGAGATTGGCAGTACACCGTCACTATTATCCGTAACCTAGCTGGCAATGCCCCGAGCATCACGGGCATGGCTCCACAAGTCAACTTGGTGTTCAAGTCGGCCCAATTATATCAGCATTCAAGTTCCACGTGATTCAGAACCTGAAAACAGTGGAGACGAGCTCGAGCTTGAATACTTAACCTGAGTAGCTCGTGCTGATCATACAATTGTATTTTCTAATTATATATGTACGCTCATCAATATGAATTCACTATGAACTCTTCAATTATATGTATTCCCAAAATGTAAGTTTAAGTTTGAGATTATTCAAAATTCAAGTAAGGTCTATTGACTAATCAAGGCGAGTAAAATTGAGCTCAAGCTTATTTGACAATTTATTCAAGTTAAGCTCAAGAAGAGTATTGGGTCTTGAATACTGGGGTGGAGTCGACTCGATTACACGAGCTTATTTGACAACTTATTCAATTTAAGCTCGAGAAGAGTATCGGGTCTTGAATATCGGGGTGGAGTCGACTCGATTATCCCCCTACCTACTGCACCTCTCTATCTTGTGGAGCTCGAGATCTCTAGTATGGAGAGAGAGAGAGAGAGAGAGAGAGAGAGAGAGAGAGAGTAGGTGGTCCTCTTTGGTTGTTTAAGATTATTAGGATTTTTTAAAGATATTTTCCTATGTTACAAAAATGACAATATTTTCGATTTTTCTTAACTTGGTGTTAGAGCTAGTGTTATCCCTTTAATGAATGTGTCTGTCAAAATTTCATGTGAATATATGTAGTCAAAATTCCATGTGTCACTCCTAATGCAGTTTGCACATGAGAGGTGATGTTGCAGTATTGTCCCATATCGCTTGACAACAAGTCTTCAAAGCTCTTTATTTTATATCGTTCTCCTCCACTTATCAATTTAAGCTTTTGGATCGGATGTTCATGTTAATTGTCTATATCTCTCAAGATTATATATATCTCATTTGAATTGTACATATTAGGGATAATTGGTTCTCGATCCGATCCAATCTAACCTAGAATGGGGAACTAAACCCAAAGGACTAGTTCCCAGTTTTCAAGACTGGGGACCAGTCGGCTAGTCCAGTCCTATGGAACCAGTCAATTAGTAATGATGAGATAGGCATTGGTGCTCCACTTCCTCAAGGATGCAAAATGAATAAGGAATACATACAACGAGAGGCTCTACTAAGGAAGGGGCATGTGAATTGGAAGTCCAACACATGCTCTTCATATGTACAAAACAAACATATGGCCGCCTTCACACTTAAAGCTATGTGAGAGCAAAATAGCCTACTAGAAGAAGAGCCAAGAGACTGAAGAGTGAAAAGTCAAATAGGAAACTCGGAACAAATAGAGATATCGGGCCTTTCTTAATAAAGAACTCTCCATTAGAGGGAGAAGCGATCTGAGATCGAAAAGTGGAGACCAAGCTATTAAAGAGTGAGATTTGGTTATCAAGCGAGATTTGAAAGTCGAGCGAGAGCCAAGAGACTAAAGAATGAAGAGCAAGGCACGAAGGAAAGACTAGAGTAAAGAGCGAGGCATTGCGAGAGGGGAAAGACTAAAGGACAATTAGGGTCTATTTATTTTCTTTAAGAAATTAAAAAATTATATATAAGCGGTCTTGTCCAGTCAATCCAGTTCCCACCCTCAAACTGGGAACTAGACCAAAAATCACCGGTTCTATTTTTTTTATGGAACTAGGAACCATACCAGTACCCCTCGGAACTACCCAAAATCAGCCGATTCAATCCTTTTCAAGCAGTTCCTAGATCGCCCATAGTGCATATCTTGATTAATATATTATCTCATAATAGTTATCTAATAAAGTATATAAATAGGCTTATGTGTTTTTGAATAATATAACATTGGAATATATTCCAGAATTCAAATCTTTTCCGACTTTTATTTCTATCCCTAATTACATATATACGCACTTAAGGTTTAGGCCAAAAACCAACCTACGCATGACAATGAGTGTTAGAATATGTAACTATTAAACCATACCTTCATCAAATAACTTAAATTCTTAGAAAAGTTGGTAGTGATATCATGAAATCTCAAATGATATCAAAATCAGTGTTATCTTTTTCATGAATGCACGTGGTCAAAATTCCACATGAATGTTCATAGTCAAAATTCCAAGTGCCACTCTTAATTGTGCTTACACATGAGAAGGGGTGTTGAAATAATGTCCCACATCACTTGACAACATGTCCTAATTGCTTTTTTATTTCATGTGGTCTCCCTCTACTCATTAGCTTAAGCTCCTGGTTTGAACTTTCTAACTTGATATCAAAACCTTCTTTCTTGAGGCAACCTTAATGCAGGGAGTGTACTTCACACTCGGTGCATCCCATGTACTTGTGGCAAAATAAATCTATCCACTATGGTCGTGTCATGAAGCTTATCTTTTTGATGGAGATATTTTTCGACGCTATGAAGACGAATCTTTGCATAGTAACTTTTGCTTAGCGAAGCCCGGTGTATTCAGCTTGCTATAGCCACGTCATCCGTATTGGCTGCATTTCGATGCCATGAAGACGTGTGTTTACATAGTAACTTTCGCTTGGCAAAGCCTGGTGTATTCAACTTGCTATAGCTATGCCATCCGTATTAGCTGCATCCGTTCAGTTACAATTTTGATAGTAAAGTCGATCGCAAAGGATGCATGCTGTTGAGCTCCAATAGCAAAGTCGACTGCAAAAGACGCAGTTCTCGATTTTTCACTTCTCATTTCGAGAAGTCAACATCAGCACCAAACTCACCATTATTAGACAAGCAATATATTGAAATCTCGTTGTCAACAAAAGCTTGTAGCAATCACACACGACACCCCACCTCGGATCCATTGAGTGCTAATTTCATGAAGAAACGTGTTTTGATGATTATTCACTTGATTTCAAAGTCTAGCTAACTTAATCACCTTGATTGTGAGGACGGATGTGAGAGATAACTAGGGATTTCTATAAGATATTTTTCTTTATTACAGATAATTATAATATTTATGATGATTATCTGTTTTTTTAAAGATTGCATGTATATTACGTGTATATCTTCATTTGATTGTGTATATATTGATTGAGATATTATGCTGAAATAGTTTTCTAATAAAGTTTATCAATAGGCTGGTGTATGCTTATACATCGAAATATACATATATTCTCAATTTTTATATTTCGTATTATTCTTGTGGCAAAGGATCATCTCAAATGAGAGCGACAAGGGAGATGGCTAACTGCAGAAGAGGGGCTACAAGGTGGAGAGGGAGAAAAGAGAATAACTGGGCTGAGATTTTGGTCGTTATATGTGTAAATTTTCACACAATGTAAAGGCATTATGGGGAAGTTAAGCTTTTTGGAGTGTTGTTAATTGTGAATTAACATGCACGCTCTATTTTGTTGTTCATCATTTACGCTCCTTTTACTCGACAAAAGAAATGATATTTTTAGAAAATGCTTTACAGGAGAATGACAATATTTTTCGGTATTTAATTAAAACTTAAAAATGAACTGAAAAATATTTTCTGTAATTTGATATGAAAAATATTATTTGATTTTTTTAAATAGGCATATATTATCTGGGCGACAATAATTTGTGCATGGGCAGCTCGGCAACCGGGTAGGGGCAACAATAAATTCATGTTTTAACCGTGTTTTTCTATGCATCTTAGATTGAGATTTCGGTTACTACATGTGGGAATCCTCCCAGAATGTAAAGGTATTTTGACAAAGTTTAGCTTTTTCCTACGTGGCGGGGACTTTGATCTAACGTGTACGCTCTAATTGGTTGCTGTTCCATTGGCGTTTGAAAGTGGGATTCCCAGAACGGGGGAATAGGCACCTTGCACGTTTTCTTGAAACACAAAATGTTGCACACATTGTCATTAGAATGAATCCGAACACTTGTTGGGCACAGACAGCGAATCCGAACAGTTGTTGGCCTCTGCTTCTATGTAAAGGCGTCCTGCTTGCATGTTCACTTCACCATGCGAACTCTCCCCTTTCCTTCTTCATAGCAAAACCCCGGTGGTCGGAAACCTCCACAGCCAAAGACAAATGTAGCAACAGCCATTGACGAACGCTTTGGCTGCCACCGCCACAATGAGCTCCGCCACCCTGGCCACCATTAATGCCCTACTTCTCTTGGCACTTATCGCTTTATGTAATATCGTGAAACGGCAGCTTCATAGCAAAACCCTTAGAAACAAACATAATCCACTCCCACTCCCTCCTGGCCCCGCCCCGTGGCCGGTGGTCGGTTGTGCCCTGGGCATGCTTTGCAACAAGCCCGTGTTCCGGTGGATTCATCGCCTGATGAAGGAGAAGAAAACTGAGATAGCTTGCATCCGTCTAGGGAGCACACACATCATTCCCGTGACCTGTCCAACAATCGCTCAAGAATTCCTCAGGAAACAGGATTCGCTGTTCGCCTCAAGGCCGGTTACGATGGCGTCTGGCACATTAACCAGCAGCTACTTGACGACAGCCCTCTCACCCTACGGGGAGCAATGGAAGAAGATGAGGCGGGTCTTGGTGTCGGAGGTATTATGCCCGGCACGGCACAAGTGGCTCCACGACAAGAGAGCGGAGGAAGCCGATAACCTAGTGAAGTATGTCTTTAACCGATGCAAAACCTCAGGTCATCAAGTGAACTTGAGAACCACTGCGAGGCACTACTGTGGTAATGTGACAAGAAGGCTGATGTTCAACAAGAGATACTTTGGCAAGGGAAGGCAAGATGGAGGACCAACCATTGATGAAGAACAACATGTAGAGGCGATCTTCAATGCGCTGTATTATCTCTATGTATTTTGTGTTTCTGATTACTTTCCATTCTTGGTGGGGCTTGACCTTGATGGGCACGAGAAGAAAGTAAAAGAGAGTGTGAGGACCCTTAGGAGGTTGCATGAACCCATAATAAGCGAGAGGATCAAACGACACAGGGACGATTTGAGTTGGGAGAGTAATGAAAAAGAGCCTCAAGACTTGTTGGATGTTCTGATTATGCTTAAAGACTCACAAGGGAAGCCATTGCTGACGCCAGAAGAAGTTCGAGCCCAGACGATGGTGAAGTTATATCCTTCTCGCTAGAGTGTTCGATCAGATAGAAACCATAAAAACTGTACATCCTGATTGGTTTCTCCATATGTATAGGCCGCGGATCCACAGTGGTCTTTTTTTTTTGGGTCGAAGACCCACAGTGGTCTAAATAGTTTAAATTCTAACATTATCATGCACGGCCTAATATGCAGGAGATTATGATTGAAGCAGTGGACAATCCATCAAACGCAGTCGAATGGGCAATGGCGGAGATGATAAATCACCCCGAACTCCTTAACAAAGCCACAGAAGAATTAGATAGAGTTGTTGGAAAGGGGAGGTTCGTCCAAGAATCCGATATCCCCCGGCTCAACTACATCAAAGCATGTGCTCGGGAAGCTTTTAGGCTCCACCCGATCGCGCCCTTCAACGTTCCACACGTAGCCATGTCAGACACCATGGTGGCCGGCTATCGCATCCCCAAGGGCAGCCACATCCTTTTGAGCCGGGTCGGCCTCGGTAGAAACCCCAAGGTTTGGGACGAACCCCTCAAGTTTAACCCGGACCGGCACATCACGAGTGACCAAGCAGAAGTCGTGCTGACAGAACCCGACCTGCGCTTCATTTCTTTCAGCACTGGCCGACGCGGTTGCATGGCCGCCGCACTTGGGACAACAATGACTGTGATGCTTCTCGCTAGGCTAATCCAAGGGTTTAGTTGGAGTAAACCGTCCAATTTGTCGAGAATCAATCTCGCCGAGTCGAGGGATGACCTATTCCTCGCTGAACCATTAGTAGCTCAAGCGGAGCTGCGCTTGCCAAGTCATCTCTATCTTGCTTAGATACCAGTACAAAGACATGGTGACGTACTTTTGTTGATATATTATATGAATAATCAATGTCAATAAAATAAATCCAGATGTCCATTGGATAAAAGCTGGACATCCCAAATAAGAAATCTCGAGTGTGAACTAGGGGCTTCTACCCAAAACATATTCTAATGTATTGATGTAAAAATTCCCTGTCTTGAATATAATCTCTACCTCTTGAAATTGAGTAAGTCCAACATTTTCATGTATGTTACCACCGTTATTAATGAAGTTGTTTGGAGCAGATGCTATCTCTACCACTCTCTTCAATTTGTTGTTTTTTCATCAGGCTAAGGGAAAAAACTGTATTTATTTTTATCACATATTTTTATTGGTATCACTGTACAAATGATTCATTGCACCTAACAAGATATCATTTTACCTTGCATCATATTATCACTTTGCCTAGAGAAATTTATTAATTTAATCTATGGTCTCATATTTTTAATCACAAAAGCTACCTAGAAGATTAAAAAAATTATATTTATGATGGCCTAAGAGCACAAAATTAATTGCCTGTGTTTGTCTAATAGTTTGTGCGAAACTATATGTCTGATTATCTAGTTGATCATGATAAAAAAAAATGGAAAATATAATTTATCAAAATATGGAAAATCTCAATTTGTTAAAAGCGTTATCAAATGTTAAATATATTATATTTAGATTATATTTAACTATTAACAAAAGACCAGAACAATAAATAAATAAATAAATAAATAAAGGAATTACTTGGTGTTCTTCTACCATGAAGAAAGCAATTAATATCAATTGTAAATTTAAGGTAAAATTCCAAATAAAGTGCTAAAGTGTTCTTGTTTTCTCAAATAAGAATTTGAAGTGCATTATTTTAAAAAAAGGTTTGAAGTAGCCAAATGCGTCTCAAATAAAGACCCAAAATGAAACTTGTTTCAAATAAAGGCTTGAAATGGTCATATCAACATTAAAAAAGGATCTACCCTCTTAGACAAAAGGGCATTTTCATCTTTTAATTTAACTTATTTATTTATATATTTTTATTTTTCTGTTCCCCTTTCCCTTTGCCAACCATGGTGGTGGTGGCTAGACTCAGGCAAGTGTAGCCCTCATCGGCGAGTGCAGCCCCCGACTCTAACGGGGGCTACCCTTGCCTAAGTTTGGCAACCTCTGCGGTGGTTAGTGGAGCAAAGGGGAAAAAAAAAAAAAGAAAAGGAAATAAATAAATAAAATTAAATTAAAAGATGAAAATGCCCTTCAGTCTAAGAGGGTAGACCCTTTTTTAACACTAATATGTCCACTTCGTAACCTTATTTGAATAACGTCTACTTCGGATCCTTATTAGATAAAATGAGAGTATTTCAAGCCCTTATTTGGAATTTTCCCTTGAATTTACACACTTTCTTCATAGTAAGTGTAGAACACCAAGGAGTTCATTTTTTTTTTTTTTTTTGGTCTTTTGTTAATATTTAAATATGATCTCCGTCATGTTAGGCAAGGGTGGCCCTCACTAGCGTCAAGCAAGGGCCATCCTCACCTAACGCCAGGAAGGGCCACCCTCACTCGCCTAGGTGAGGGCAACCCTCACCTAATGCTAGCAAGCGTGGCCCTCGCCTAAAGCGACTGACCTCCACTAGCCATCTACAACGATGGTTGAAGGAGGAAGAGGGAAAATGGGGAAAAAAAGAAAAGGAAAAGGAAAAAAAAGGAATTTTTTTTTTTAAATTACAAAAATATATTTAGACCAAAATACCCTTTCTCCGATAGCTAGAATAGTCTCCAGCTAGCCAAAAGCCCTTATTTGTGACGATTTGGCCACTTGGATCTTTATTTGAAACAATGTTCACTTTAGGTTCTTATTTGAAAAAATAAAGATACTTCAAGTCTTTATTTAGAATTTTCCCTAAATTCAATTTCATAGTCAGTGGATCAAAACTTTAAAATATGCTTGAAACTTTCCTCTAGAATAATCTGATGTGAATATCTAAGTAAAGAAGATGTAACTTGATTATTGACTCCCATTTGCAATTCAGATTAAGTGCGAAAAGCTCAAAACAAATTTGTCAAAATTAATCTATCTTGCAATTCAACTTTTTCAGAATTAATCCCGCAAGAGCATAGAAATTTGGCCAAAGCCAAATGATAAAATAACATGGACGAAACTTGGTGGCAAAAGTCCGAGAATTGGGCACGTGCACGATATGTTCAACTGGTTTAAAGAAAGAAGAAATAAAAAAAGAACAGGAAAGTAAAGAGATTCGGGAAATTTGTGGATCTCTTTTAATTATTTTCGAACCCATTACATATATCCACGTTTGTACTTCTCCAATACAAGGAAAGCAAAATACACAGAGAACAGGAAAGTAAGAGGAGGCTGATTCTTTCTGCCGTTGCTCCGACGAAGAACTGCTGGCAAAACTTCCGGCAGCGTCCCCTAGCAAAATTTCTGGCGTCCCGACAAGTTCTGGCTCTCTCTCCCCCACGAACTTCTAGTAAAATCCTCACCTCAGTCGCTTCAAAATGTGCATTCTATGGCATCGGCATGTGTAACAAAACATATGGAGTGACCCGCGTATTGTGGGCAATTAATAGTAAAAAATAATCTTTTTAAATATACTTATAAGTTATCGAGATTTTTGTAAACAAGACCTGTATCTTAATGGGTATTTCATGAATGCTTTGCAAGTAATATACGGTAATTGAAATATCTCCACCAACTTTCTCCGTGGAATATTGAGCCATCTTTCACGATCTTCTCGCAATCCTCATCTTTGGAACTAAATAAGTGTAAAAGATTTTACTGACAAGGTACCTGTTAGACAATTAGATTGAAGAAGTTTACATTTTCTAGTGCACTAATTTTTCTAATTACGTGTACTTATTTGAAAATTATAATTAGAAAGTTTGTGTTTCAATATAAGACTATTATATCACAAAATACTTTATAAATATTATATTGACCTAGCGATTTTGTCCGGTCTAAGAAACTAAAAAAAAAAAAGAGAGATGAACAAATATCTAAATAATGAAGTACTTTTACTCAAATTTAATGTCGCATGTTTTGATATATAGCTAAATAGTTTTACTAGTAATGAATGAACATTCTCTCGTAAATTTGCTTAACTGCAGCTTATAATAATTTTATCGATAATTCCTAGTATTTCTGTTAAAATTGGTTCTAGACCAATGAAACCTCATCATCCATATGTGATGAATTGATTCAATATACATGAACTTGGCGATGGATTAATTTGATGCTCATATATTGTTATTCATGATATTGATCCGTCAAATTCATCAAGGTGTAAATCATCTCTGAAAGATTTATCACCTGTATGGAAACAAATCTCAAGTTATTGCCATATGGAAATAAAGAGTTATTGCCAAATAAAAAGAAAAACACAATAAGATGAGGCATGTAATTATTCTCGCATTTATTGCTGGTGCACTCTCCATTCTAATTCCAACTGCTTTTTAGTAATGGTATACATAAAAAACAGTCGGTAAAAATAAGTTGCACGAGTATTTTAGAGGCAAGTGATGGCGGAATCACCGGCTCAAGAGCATCCTCACAAGCCCATCGGTTGAGCCGCCCAAGATAAGTCTGGCCTTCTCTTGCCCTTCCCTTTCTCTCGAAGGTATCTGTAAGGAATTGAGATGATGGGAAGCCGAACAGAGGAATAGGATAATGGAAATTATACATTGCTTTCTCATATCAAATATACAAGTGTACAAGCCTATTTATGATTCATAGTCTAAATAATTTAGGGAATAATTGTACAGAAAAGTAAAGAAAATATTCCCTAATATACAGTATCAATCAAGGAGAATTGCATCAGCCATATGATATCAATCAACCAACTCATATCAAATCTTGAGGCAATGGTATCTCCAATACTCCCCTCAAGCTGATGGTTTGTACACAAACACCCAGCTTGCTTAGAAGATATGCATGTTGCCTGTGACACAAAGGTTTGGTGAATATATCTGCAAGTTGCTCTGTCGTCCTTATTCCTTTTGTTTTGATCACTATATCCTATATCTTGTCCTTGATCAAATGGCAATCGACCTCTATATGCTTCGTTCTCTCATGAAAAACTGGGTTCATTGCAAGCTTAAGGGATGCATCATTATCACAAAGTAAGATTGTTGGTTCCTTGATCCATACTCCAAGATCATGAAGCAATCCTCTTATCCACACGATTTCATAGATGGTCTTTGCCATTGCTCGATACTCAGCTTCAACAGATGATAGAGAAACAATTGATTGTTTCTTCGTTTTCCATGAGAGTAGTGAATCTCCCAGTTTGATACAGAAGCCTGTGACAGATTTTCTACTCATAGGACAAGTGGCATAATCTGTGTCACAATATGTCATCATCTTCATGTTATTCTTCCGAGATAGTAGTATTCCCAGACTAGGGCATCCTTTCAAGTACTTCACCACCTTCAATGCTGCATTCATGTGAGACTGCTTTGGATCATGCATGAATTGACTGAAAATTTGTACCGCGTAGCATATATCAGGTCTAGTCATGGTGAGATAAATGAGTTTCCCAACAAGTCTCTGATATGTAGAGGGATCCTTGAGTTGAGGGTCCTCATTCGGTGGTAATAATCCCTTGTCGTAGTCAAATGTTGTTAACTTGATATTTTGCTCAATTGGGATGACTGTCGGTTTGGAACCTAACAATCCTGCTTCTGATATGATCACCAAGATGAATTTTCATTGACTAAGGCAAATTCCTTTGTCTTATCGTGCAATTTCTATCCCGAGAAAATATTTTTGGGGTCCCAAATCTTTTATGTGAAATGTCGAATGCAGGTACTTCTTGAATGCTTTGATGGCAGATGCATCATTTCCCATGATAAGTATATCATCAACATATATTAATAAATAAAAGGATGATGTACCTCGGTTCCATGTGAATAAGGCATAATCATGCCTTGATTGTTTGAATCCTACATCAGTGAGTGCATTGGTGAATTTGGCATACCACTGACGAGATGCTTGTTTGAGCCCATATAGAGATTTGCAGAGATGACATACTCTATTCTCCCCTTATCTCCATAATCCCAGTGGAAGGTCCATATATATCTCCTCTTCTAAATCCCCATGAAGAAAAGCATTATGAACATCCATTTGGTGGAGGGGCCAACTTGGAATGTTGCAACAGACAAAAAAGATCGAACAGTAACCTCTTTTGCAACTGGAGAAAATGTCTCCTGATAATCGAATCCCTCTCGCTGTGTGAAGCCTTTAGCCACTAACCGTGCTTTGTAAAGTTCAATAGAGCCATCAGGTCTATATTTAATTTTGTACACTCACTTACATCCAATCGGCCATCGATGAGCTGGGAGAGGAAATATATCCCATGTGTTGTTGTTCATCAAGGCTTGTAGTTCATCCGCCATGGCTTGTTGCCAGCGAGAATCTTTAACAGCTAAAGCATATGACAATGGTTCTTGTTCTTCGGATATTCTACTAATGCAACACATATGTTTTGGCGATAAATGAGCAAAGCTAACATATGAGGAGATAGGATAGTGTGTACCCGAAGAGCTTGACGTAGAACAGACATAGTCCTTAGTCATGTGGGAGGCTATGTTGTTCATTCCGAACATCAAGGAGGGGTCGGATTAGATTTCTCCATAGAAATATTAGCTTGAGAAGTTGGAGAAACAACCACATGATTTTCCAACTGATAAGTGGGAGAATTCTCTAAAGTATGCATGTCTTCATTCCTTTCTAGTGATGAGCTGGGATCTTCTTTAGACACGTGGGTGCCATCTGTGAGGTTCCCACTTGAGGAACCAAAATTAGTTGCGAAGGGGACATGTCTTCTTACTTAAAAATGGAGGACGCTGACCAATCTCCTTTTTTAGCTCCTCCAAGGATGCGTTACTTTGAAAAGGAAAAGCAACCTCATGAAAAACAACGTCCCTACTAATGAGAAACCACCCAATTGATTGATCAAGAACCAAATATCCTTTTTGAAGAGACGGGTCTCCCATAAATATGCATTTCAGGGCACGGGGACCCAATTTGTCCCGAGGCCCCATAGTAGATGCATAACATAAACATCCAAAAACACGAATATGTCGAATGTCAAGTTTTTTACCAAATAACATCTCGAAAGGTGTTCATCCATTCAAGGTTGAAGTCGGCATCCAATTGATTAAGTAAGCTGCCATGACCACACAGTCTCCCTAGAATGTTTCCGGAATTGAGGCTTGGTATTTGAGGGCAAGAGCAACTTCTAGGAGATGACGATGCTTCCTTTCGACAATCCCATTTTGTTGAGGTGTATAGACACAAGAACTTTCATGTAGAATGCCATTGGAGGTAAAGAACAAGGAACAATCATGATTAAAGAAATCGTGGGCATTGTCAATACGAACTCATTGAACGGAGTTTTCAAACTGATTTTTTATCAGAGTAATGAAAACCTTTAAATGGGAAAGGACTTGGGTTTTGGACTACATGAGGAAGACCCAAGTTGCACGTGTGTAATCATCCACAATAGTGAGAAAGAACCGAGACCCATCATGATGTGGGGTGTGATAGAGTCCCCAGATGTCCATGTGCAATAGAGCAAAGGCTTTAGTAGCACGTGATGTACATTGTGGAAAAGGAAGATGCGATTGTTTTGCTAGTGGGCAAATAGGACACTTAAGATGAGGGAAGGAAGCACTGTGACCTAATCGTCAATGTGACAAAATATTATTATTGATATTGGCATTACACATGGTGCCTTTATTTAAGGAAAAACAAGAAAAATCAATGTTATTGGGTAATGTTGGGTAATGTAGCCCAAAAATAAAGTCCACCGTGATTTTTACCCTAACCCATCAATTTCCCAGTCAAAAGGACTTGAAAGAAACAGACATCGGAATCAAAGAAAATTTGACAAGAATTGTCTTCACAGAGTTTGGACACAAAAGTCAAATTGAATTGAAAGTCGGGAATGAAGAGGACATTTTTCAATGTAATGATTTGATTGAGGCAAACATTTCCAATTTTAGTGATATGAGTGTTGTTGACACCTAAATTTTACAATTTTATATAGGACTTAATCATGTAATTAGGAATTAGTTGCTAAAAAAAAGAGAAAAAGAAAAGAAAACAAACAATGACAACAAAAGAAAAAAGAAAAAGGAGACAAAAGACACAAGAGGAGCTGGGTTGGGCCGAATCTGGCCTTGGCCCAACTCGACTCTCCTCCTTTCCTCTCTCCGCTTGGCCCGTGCTAAGTTTCTTCCTCCTGGGCCAATCTTTAGGCAAAAAGAAAAACCCTAGAGAGAATCGGATGTAGGAGGGAGAGGGGAATCGAAACAAAAAAAGAGGAGAAGAAGACACAGAGAGAATAGAGACCAACGAGAGGAGAGAGCTCAAGAAAAAAAAAGGAGGAAGAAAAACCGTTGTTCTTCTTCCTCGGTGGGCTCGACTACCGCTTGCCGTGCTTCGCTTTCCACCTGCCGAAAGCTGTACTCGTCCCTCATGCCTGCTTTTCACACGCCCAACATCGGTAGCTACCTCGTCGGACCTTGTAGCGCCTCTGACCCGCGACCCAACGCTGCCACAACCACCGCTAACCTGCTGTTGCCCTATTCGGCCTCCGCCGTCGCTACTCCGGTAAGCCACACCCCATTGTCCCTTGTTTTTGGTCATTGCTGGGCCGGAGTTTGTGGCTATCCGGTTCATGCGAATTTTGGCCCTCGCTGACATGTTGCTGCGTCTTTGTTTGTGTTGAGGTTCGTGTTTTGAGACCATCGGTATCGACTCCGACCCTGCTCTGGTCGAACGGCCTCGCCATCATTAGAGCTCAACCGGTCAGGGGACGCCAAAGCTGATGTTAGTGCCTATACGTGTCACACTTGCCACCGTTGTCCCTGCTATTGGCGCCACCAACCTCCCCCGGTGGGTGGCGTCCCTTGCTGGCTCCGTTGCCCTCGCAGTATGCAAGTGGCCGCGAAGGAGGGATGAATCGGGTTAGCCTATGGATCGAGCTGACCCAGTTTGCTTGTTTCTCGGGTAGGGTTTTGACTCATCTAGGGGGGCTTACGCAAATGGGTTGACATATCCTTGGGCCGGGCTCATCCTTTTTAAGGAAATAGGGCTAATTCAATTTGGGCTAGGCTTTTTTTTTTAAAGGGAAAAAGGAAAAGAGGATCTCGAGCCAGGCCTGTACTATGGGCCCGTGTCGCAAACCTGGGCCTGCTGGACCGAACCCGGGTCCGGTCTTCGATTGGACCCGACCCCTGCTGATCGGGCCAAACCCGGGTGGGGTTAGACCAGACCCGACCTAGTCCGGCCTCGAATTATTTTATTTTTTTTTTAAAATAAAAAAATATTTAAAAAAATTCGAAAATCCAAAAATATTAAAATTTAAAAATATTTAAAAATTAAAAATTAAAAATAATTAATTAATTAAAAATTTCGAATATCCAAAAATAATGGGGTTTGATTAGGAATTGTTATGTATTGTTTTCTTTAGTGTAATTAGTCCTTTATTTGCTCATCTTTTAATTATATCATATGTTTCATTTGCATATCTGATTATATTTAATTGCACATGTTTAATTTTAGTGCAATTAGGATCCTGGTAGCTATGGTTGTTACTTTAATGATTGCGCACCTACAATGATCACCTCACATGTTAGTGGATAGGTATAAAATCAATCCAAACTGCTTGACAAAAATTCTCTTTTAAAATGAACAAGAATAGGTATGGAAATGGCACTAATTGGCTAATTAGTGTAATCAAGTCATCGACCCTAGATTCTTTGGTTGCGTAGGAAGTGAGGTATACTCCCATACCTCACTTGGTTTCTAGTCAACCCCAATAGGCTAATGGCAACTCATTTTGTACAAAAATTCATAGAAAATATCCAAATGTCACGCAAGATATGGGCTTGGGAGAGCTCACGCCTAATCATGGGGCTTAGGTCCATCCTGAGGCAATACCCCTAAACCTAGTCCCTCCTCTTGAGGGATAGATCGCGACAACTTGGCGACTCCACTAGGGAATTGGTTTTAAACCTTAAAGGACTTAGGCCAAAATTAATCTTATTAAAAAATATTTTGTTTGGCAACGAGAATTCCAGATACGTCCCTAATATTAAAGGTGTTAAATGTTTTTGCAAAATGGGAGGTATAAGGAGAAATGTTTGTTCACCTTTGTCTTGTAGGGAGGTGTAGGAATGTATGGTTTATTTTTTATGTACGGAGTGTTGTTTGCTTATAAATTGTCATGCATGCGTTTCCTGCATTGCACTACACCATAGCGCACACAACCTGCCACCGGACTCGAGATGCATAGGATCACTTAGGATGGTGTTGAGGTGAATACCACTCTGACTACAACCGTGTAGTACAAGTCGCCCACGTCTACCTCGAAATTTCTTTCTTCACGTCGAAGGTACCCACCCCAGTCTATGAGCATGCGACACGGGTCAGTTCTTTAACAAAGCCGGAGTCATGGGTAACCCGACCCAGCCACGACCTTGTTGGTTCAATCCGGTGATCCTATGGCTTCATTTTGAGCCGTATAGAATAGAAATCGAACCACATTCCATGTGTATGTCTATGTAATTGGATAAATAAATAAAAGACAAAGGTTGGCACCCATTGTAAGTATCATTTCCTTTTTATTTGCCCACTTTGTATTGCATTTTCATTTTGAAATTCGCGGAAATCAATTGAATGCCCTCGGCGATGTAGGCTTGTGATTGAAAAAAAAATTGGCAGTCACTTTTGATAAGTGAACATTGAAAGCAAGTTCTAAATACTTTGATTTGGCCCTGTTGAACACGTGGTTTTGTTTAAATTTCTAGTTATGGGCTCAAAATCATTTTGACAAGAAAAAAAAATTTCAAGTTGTGATTTTATATTGTGGCACAAAAATTGAAATTGCATTCTTTTTTTTAATCAAATTCTCTCATTCTCACATTTTGGGGCTAAAGTGCAAATCATTTTGTGTACAAATTTCTCAAAATAGAAGTCAGTTAATGACACTTTTGCAAACGAAACTTTTTGAAATAAAGGTGGACATTCGATTAATGGCTGTGGATTAATTATTTTAATGATGTCTTCTCTTATGATAAAATCTTGGCAAAATACTAAAACCCTGTAATAATGATTATGGGGCATGTACCGTCGTCTTGATTCTATTGTAAGAAGTGACCCCATTGAGATATCATTTTTTCTCATTCACGTACTAACATTGTCATCTTTTTGCAGGTTATGCGTGGTGCTCCTTGACATTAGGACAAGAGTTAATTTTTACTCTTATCTATAGAAGAGTTGTATTTTATCAATGTTCTTATTCTTGTTAAGAATCATGTTTTTCATTTTGAGTTTTGATTGTGAATCCAATTGTTGCTTTTGTAAATCGTGGGACTCACATTTTTTATGATGGAATTCAGTTTCATGAAAATCATCATTTTTTTTTTTTATAAAAAACAAAAATAAAACAAAAAACTAAACAAAACAAAACAAAGCAGAAAAAAATTCAGAAGTATTTTAGGCGAACTTTTACGTCTACCTTCCAAAATGAATTTCAAGAAAACTTTGCTTAAGGCCCTCTCTTCATGTAGTCATTTTCTCGGGCTCATCAAACTCAAGGAGCAAGTATGCGTTGAGGTTTCGTCGGCGCCAATTTTCCATAGAAGCGGAACGAAGTCGAATTCCACTTTGAGAAGTTTTGTTATTCGCAAATGCCTTATGTGCCAAAATAACCAGTCGATCTCATTCACTTTGCATGATGAGACAAATGAAGGGAGTTGCCAAGTATCCAAAAGGGTGAATTCAAAGGAAGAGTAAAACGTATCGATTCCGGTTATTCATTTCTAATACCGTTTCTGACATGCTTTTCTTTTCATTGTCAAGGAGATATCAAGAGTGCCAAGTTTTGTAACGTTCCCAACAAACGCGATGGAGCACTTTTAAGTCTTGTTCATCTTAAACAAAAAAAGATTCAAATGAAACAAAGGGCAATATTGTCTATTCCTCCATGAGAGATACCTTGGGATGTTGATCACCCAACTTTGAAAATGATGTATATCGTTCTTAAGCTTGATTCTCTTCAGTATAAAAAATGACATGTCTTTTTCTTTGATACAGGACGGATTCGAACAGAACAAAGGTTTGTCAAATAAAGAGTGGGAGAGCGACGTTTGATTTAGAAAAAAAATCTCTCATCTCCTACCAATGAAGTGTACTGGAACAATATTGTCAAATTCATCAAGAAGGATGTATCGTTCCTTAGTTGAACTTAATTAAGTATAGAGATAACCCGTTTCATCTCCTCTTCTTACAGGGTAATAAATAAAAAAAGGAGTCGTACCTTGACCATAGAAGCATCGCCTTCCACCAAGGAATCAAGAAAACGTCAAACATTTAAAGGCGAATGCAAGGGAAGGGTATTTTCAAGTTACCAAATATCCACGAAGGTGAATTCAAGAGGTGTTAGCGTCCAAAGGATAAAAGCGAGTGAAGGGTAACAATGTATCGTTTCCAACATTTTAATCCCTAATGATTTTTGCACTAACATATTCTTTTACATTTTTACAAGGTTATTGGGTCACCATGCCGCAGGTAAGTACCCTTCTTCTAAAAAAAAAAATTTAAAAAAAAAAGGAGAATTTCCATTAAAAAAAAAAAAAAAAATTTGGCGCTTTCCATGAGATAAGCACAAAAGTGAATAATAAAAAATTTCTACAAACTTTTCGAGCATCATTTTTATCTCAAAATTGTTTCCTCGTTTTGTGGATTATTCATTTTGAATCAAAATTCCTTATGAAGATTAATCTACTCGGATGATCTTGACAAAATGAAATTGAGATGTTAATCATGCCAAGCAGAGAATACTTAGGATGAGGAAAGGTAAGCCATTTCCAAACACATCATTCAAACACTTTGAGAGTTGAGTGAAAAGTGACATTCTCTTAGGACAAATGATTCATTTGCATTGAGTGCAAAGATCGAAATGATAAAGGTGTTTCCTTCATCAATCTCAAGCATTGCACTAATCTCTTGCTACCCCTTTGGGGCAAAAAAAAGATGATCCTTCAAAGTACCCATGTCGAGAATGACCCCACATTGGGGCAGCATAAGAGTTATAGTCGTGTTATAGACCGAAAAATTGAGAAAGATTATATTACTTTCACTTGCATCAATCTTTTAGTGATAGCTTCAGAGGAATTCTTATCAAAGCTTGATTCATTCCAATGTGAAGAAGAGCATTTCCTTTCTCTATCCAAACACTAATACCCGTTGCTTTAACCAATTTGGGCCTAATTGTTCATTTCTGAACCCCCGAGCGGTGAGCATCTCCCTTCATTGGAGCAAGGCATAAGAATTGATCAAATACAATTGATATTTACGAGAAAATGGGAAAAGCATCTTGAAAGTCGTAAGAGCTCCAAAAGTTCAAAGAAAAAAAAATTGACAAATTAGGGGGCATGAAAAAGCAGTGTGCCTGGTAAAAGCAAGGCTAATGCCCGTTAAGAAAAAGAGCCAAAAGGCTGCATCTTATGTAAAAGAAAAAATTATCAAAGTCCAAGTGCCTACACACAAAAATTCATCGCTAGAGCAAAGGACATTAGAGAAATGAGCAAAGCTCCTTTGCATAAATGATTAGTCAAGGGACTTTCGAGATGTGCTGTGTTTCAAAAGCCAAATGCTTTCGAATGGTCGAATGACCTGGTTGCGATGCGATGATGATCACCGACTCTTAAAAACCCTCTTGAAAATTTTAAGCATTTCAAGCCTCTCCCAAGCTAACATTACCACCCCCTTCCAAAGTCTCTTCTGATTGTGATGGTTTGAGTGAAAATGAGAATGCCACAAATAAAGCTATCACTTGAAGGAGTGGAGGTAATTCTATCTTGTCTTATCTTCAAAGTTCTCGACTTGTAAACCGGATGAAGATAACGGCAAATGTTCCTTTATTGGCTTCAAAGCAATAATTCCTTTGCGTAAGCCCTAATTGAGTCTATATTGCGGTCCTCTCAAAAGGCCTTTTTGGTCGATCGGATTGTGCTCATCATGAATTTTTCTGAAAGCCTTTGAGACGGGTTATGTGAGATACCCTTAGCAATCAGTTACTTCCCACGCAAATGGATGGGATCAAACAGCCATTTTATTGAGAGTGTGAGAAACTATTTCTGACTAAGAAGGTTTAGCTTGGCATGTTTAATGAGTCTTTTTCACGAGTTGTAGCCATTTTGATAAGAATTTAACTCCCAGAGAATTTGATGATTAATGATACATTCCCAAACAAGATGACAGTGTTGCGCCACATGATGCTGATTGACATCAAATGTTTTTTTAAAAGAAATTGAACTTAGCTTGATTAGCTTGTTCAATTAATGCGGCAATATTGCCAATGCGTCTCTTGATGATGTCTCTAATAACATTTGCTCAAGTTGAGTTTGACAAGGTTCCCTAGTGAAGCCATGCATTTTTTCAAGGGGTTAGCGAGTGCTTCCCTAAAAACTAAAGGTTTGTGGGTCTATCATTAAACCATAAGACTCGTGGGTCTATCCTTAAACCACACGGCTTGTGATTTCATCCGTAAACCATGTTTGTCCGCTCCCAGTCAAAACCCGTTTGTACACGGTGAGACTATCACACCCGGTCAAAACCCGTTCATACACGGTGAGACCTTCCTCCTGGTCGAAACCCATTCATACACGGTGAGATCTACCTCCCATTTGTACACAGCGAGACCTCTCTCCCAATCGAAACCTATTCGTACACGATGAGACTATCATACCCAGTCGAAACCTATTCATAAACGGTGAGACTTTTCTCCCAGTTGAGACCCGTTCGTACACAGTGAAACTATCATACCCGATCGAAACTCATTCGTACACGATGAGACCTACCTCCCAGTCGAGACCTGTTCGTACACGGTGAGACTATCATACCCGGTTGAAACCCGTTCGTACACAGTAAGACTATCATACCCGGTCGAAACCCGTTCATATACGGTGAGACCTTCTTCCTAGTTGAAACCCATTCGAACATGGTGAGACCTACCTCCCAATCAAAACCCGTTCATACATGGTGAGATTATCATACTCGGTCGAAACTTGTTGTTACACGGTGAGACCTCATTCCCTCTTATCTTATGACCCGGAGAGCTTTGTATCCCGGACTCTTCCTCCCTTCTTATGACTTGGAGAGCTTTGTATCCCGGAGTCTTCCTCTCTTCTTATGACTCGGAAAGCTTTGTATCATGGAGTCTTCCTCCCTTCTTATGACCCGGAGAGGTTTGTATCCTAGAGTCTTCCACCATTCTTATGACCCGAAGAGCTTTATATCCAGGAGTCTTCCTCACTTCTTATGACCCGGAGAGCTTTGTAACTCGGAGTCTTCCTCCTTCTTATGGCCCAAAGAGCTTTGTATCCCAGAGTCTTCCTCCTTTCTTTTGGCTTGGAGAGCTTTGTATCCTGGAGTCTTCCTCTCTTCTTATGACCCTAGAGAGTTTTGTATCCCGGAGTCTTCCTCCCTTTTTATGGCCTAAAGAGCTTTGTATCCTAGAGTCTTCCACCATTCTCATGAGCCGGAGAGCTTTGTATCCTGGAGTCTTCCACCCTTCTTATGACCCAAAGAGCTTTATATCCTGGAGTCTTCCTCTCTTCTTATGACCTGGAGAGCTTTGATCCTGGAGTCTTCCATCCTTCTTATGACTCGGAGAGTATCCTAGAGTCTTCCACCCTTCTTATGACCCTAGAGAGGTTTGTATCCTAGAGTCTTCCTCACTTCTTATGACTCGGAGAGCTTTGTATCCGGGAGTCTCCCAGAGTCTTCCTCCCTTCTTATGGCCCGAGAACTTTGTATCCCGGAGTCTTCCTCCCTTCTTATGGCCCGGAGAGCTTTGTATCCTAGAGTCTTCCTCCCTTCTTATGGTCTGGAGAGCTTTGTATCTTGGAGTCTTCTTATGACCCGGAGAGCTTTGTATCCTAGAGTCTTCCTTTCTTTTTATGACCCAGTGCATTTTTGTAGCCCGGAGTCTTTCTTCCTCTTATTGACAAGACGCGCTTCCATAGTTATCAGTACTTACCATCGACCTAATACGTGACTATGTACCTAGGGTGTCTCTATTGCCAAAATAATTTAGGTATCTTTTATCTTTGAATGGAACCTCTTCGAGCTCCCATTCAAAAAGGGGCAACTGTTGACACCTAAATTTTACAATTTTATTTAGGACATAAACCATGTAATTAGGAATTAGTCACTAAAAAAAAAAAAAAAGAGAAAAAGAAAAAGGAGACAAAAGACACAAGAGGAGCTGGGTTAGGCCGAATCTGGCCTTGGCCCAACCCGGCTCTCCTCCTTTCCTCTCTCCCCTCGGCTCGACCTGCACTAAGTTTCTTCCTCTTGGGCTGATCTTCAGGCAAAAAGAAAAACCCTACAGAGAACCGGGCATAGGAGGGAGAAGGGAACCGGAAAAAAAAAAAAAAAAAAAGGAGAAGAAGACAAAGAGAGAACAAAGACCAGCGAGAGGAGAGAGCTCGAGAAAAAAACGGGGAAGAAGAAGTTCTTCTTCCTGGTGGGCTCGACTACCACTTGCCGTGCTTGCTTTCCGCTTTCCGCCCGCCGGAAGCTGCACTCACCGCTCGCGCCTGCTTTTCGCATGCCCAACACTGCGCCCTGTTAGACCCCGCAGCGCCTCCGACCCGCAACCCAACACTGCCACAACCGCTGCTGCCCTATTTGGCCTCCGCCATCACTACTCGGTAAGCCACACCCCATTGTCCCCTATTTTTAGTGATTGTCGTGCCAGAGTTCGTGGTCGTCCGGTTCACGCGAATTTTGGCCCTCGCTAACTTGTTGTCGCGTCGCTATCTATGTTGAGGTCTGTGTTTTGAGACCGTCGGTATCGACTCCGACCTTGCTTTGGTCGGACGCCCCCACCATCATTAGAGCTCGGTCGATCGGGGACGCTAGGCGACGTTGGTGCCTATCCGCGTCACACTTGCTGCCGTCCGCCTTCGTCCACCATCGTCGCCGCTATCGGCGCCACCCACCTCCCCTGGTGGGCGACATCCCTTGTCGCGCCGCTGCCCTCGCAGTATGCAAGTAGCCGCGAAGGAGGGATGAATCGGGTCAGCTTGTGGATCGGGCTGACCCGATTCGTTTGTTTCCCAGGTAGGGTTTTGACTTGTCCAAGCTGGGCTTGCGCAAATGGGTTGACATATCTCTCGGCCAGGCTCATTCTTTTTAAGAAAATAGGGCTAATTCGATTTGGGCTGGGCTTCTTTAAAAAAAAAAAAAAAAAAAAAAAGAGGATCTCGGGGCTATGGGCCGCCGTAGACCCAGCTGCCAAACCAAACCCTAGTCCGGTCTCCAATTGGACTGGGCTTGCGTTGACCGAGTGAACCCGGTCGAGTTAGATCGGACCCGACCCAATCCGGCCTCGAATTTTTTTATTTTATTTTATTTATTAATCAAAAATCCAAAAAAAAAATATAAATATTTTAAAATATTTTAAAAATTCCAAAAAAAAATTAAAAATAATTAATTAAAAATTTCGAAAATCCAAAAATAATGGGGTTTGATTAAGAATTGTTATGTATTGTTTTTTTTTAGTGTAATTAGTCCTTTATTTGCTCGTCTTTTAATTATATCATATGTTTCATTTGAATATCTAATTATATTTAATTGCACGTGTTTAATTTTAGTGCAATTAGGATCTTGGTACCTATGGTTGTTACTTTAATGATTGCACACCTGCAATGATCACCTCACATGTTAGTGGATACGTATAAAATCAATCCAAACTGCTTGGCAAAAATTCTCTTTTAAAATGAACAAGAATAGGTACCAAAGGGCACTAATTGGCTAATTAGTGTAGTCAAGTCATCAACCCTAGATTCTCTGGTTGCGTAGGAAGTGAGGTATACTCTCATACTTCACTTGGTTTCTAGCCAACCCCAATAGGCTAGTGGCAACTCATTTTGTACAAAAATTCATAGGAAATATCCAAATGTCACGTGAGATATGGGCTTGGGAGAGCTCACACCTAATCATGGGCCTTAGGTCCATCCTTAGGCAATACTCCTAAACCTACTCCCTCCCCCTAAGAGAAGGGTCGTGACAAGTGTCATTTCCATTGGGAAGATGAGCTGAAGTATTGTGGGGAGACTTGCGAATTTGAGATAGGAAACGTTCATTGCAAACTATGTGGTCACAAGCACTTGAATCAATAATCCATGCCTTATCTGAAATAGAATTTTCAAGGCAATAAGATGTACCTGCATAGCTGCCCCCTTTGTCATTTGTTTCTAATTGATTGAGTGCCCTCATAATTTGCTGGAATTGATCTTGATTAATAGGCTAGTTGACCCTAGCATTTGCTGCAATGGAAGTGTTATGTTCTTTTCTCCCCCTATCCATCGGCTTGCCACGCAATTTCCAACAATCCTCCTTAGTATGATAAGGACATTTACAAAATTCACAAAATTTACCTTTTTTGCTTGAATTTTGACCAATTAATCTGGATGACGTGGTAGGATCTCGGTCACTGGAGGTTTTCCACGTGGGTGATGTGGCCAAATCTCCTCCGTCTGATTTAGGCGCTGCCAAGATGAGACCCTAGCTGTTAGATCTCACTTTGCATCCTGGGCCGTCCGATCTAGGGATTAGATCATGTTTGCCCATCTGCATTAAGGCTTTGGTATGTCCTGAGCCGTCAGATCGAAAGGCCCCCATCAAATCCCATCCATCCATTTGAAAAGATGGGTTTTCTTCTTCACCACCAACCCTAGCGCTGCAGATCCCATTCGAGAGAAGCTTCCATGGGTGTTCCGTCCGTTGCTCCGGTGCGGCTCCGTTGTTGCTTTTGCTGCCAAGACAATGCGATCTCTCGTCTTCAAGTATTCCGTGGAAGCAAGACATTGGGATTCTTCTTGGACGGCAAGTTGGTAAATGTGTCCAAGAGGTGGAACCGAATCTATCGCAAGGATTTGGCTTCGGAACGGCAAGTACATCTCGTTGAGAATAAGTAAAAAATGTGTTGCCTTTTCTCG